>NW_011888841.1:5781169-5783683 GCF_000151845.1 Pteropus vampyrus
ACCTGAATCTAATATTATTGTATGACAACTGTAATCAAAAATATATTTTTGAAAAATGCTGTGAAATAATCTGCAAGATAAAACGTCCAGCAAAAAAGTCAGTAATTACAAACAGAATTCAGGAAAAAAAGGAAACTTTTTTTTTCACACACTAAAGAATTAAATATTTGTTTCTGTGGCAATATCTATAATTGTTGAACAAATGTAATATTAAAAATTATATAAAGTATGCAACAAAAATAATTTTAATAGATTTATGTCCATCTCCAATTTGTCCCTTTGATTTTTTTCCTACATTTTTCTTCTCAGCTATATTATCACTAATTGCAAGTTGTTTTTCTGTTTTTGTTTACTGACCAATCCCTCAACTTGACAGTAAACTCTATTAAGGATATTAGCATATACTCTAGTTTACCACTGTTGATGCATGGCCAAGCATGAAGGCTACCTATAAAAATCATTCAATGACTGTTGAATAAGTGAATGAAAAAGGTGATCTTAGGCCAGGAATACTTCTGTACTCGATCATCAGTAATCACTGCCATCTTCACTGTATAAGATCAGCACAAATTTCATAACCTTTTGACTGTGTAGAAGTGATTTATTCTTCACTTAACGTTTATGGTATTGCATATGCCTTTTCTGAAGCACCTATAATATTGTCAGTACTTTTTGTAAATATCTTGCAAAGCAATGAGTATGTTATTTCTTTAGTGACAAGAATTCTCTTTTTTATTGGATAAATTTGAGATATAATAGAATTAAAGTGTGCAATGCATTATTTTACGGCATTTATAAATTGTAATACAATTGTCGTGATATTTATCACACTATATAATTATAATTCACTAGTTTCTCTGTATTCATTATGCTGTGAACTTACTTATGACTCATTGCAGGTTTGTACCCTTAAACATTAATCTTATCCCTCAACCCCTAGCTGCTGTTGACTATCATTTTACCCTTTTTATTTTTTTATTTTTTGATGAGTTTGACTCTTAGATTTCACGTATAAATGTTCTTATCTACTCTGTCCAACTTATCTCACTTAGCATATATGCTCAGGTTCATCCAAATTGTGGCAAATGTAGGATAAGAGGCAAGCATTCTTTTGATCTTTGTTTTATCTCCCATATGCCTATCATAAGATGTTACATTAGTATTGGTTTATTAAAATAATTGGCAAAGTGAATTCAACTATGGCAGCAACAGAAAGAAAGAGTAAATGATGTGGCCGGGTAATCCCATTTGTAAAATTCATAATGTGAGACTTAAATCAGGACTCTGACTTCTATTTGCTGCCATGTGAGTGGCCAAGCTTCTATAAATAGTGACTTGGAGTGCAGTGAAAAATCAAGGTTGAATCTCAATTCTGACAACTTTCTCCAAGTACCAGCCTTCCTAGGGTTGGCCTCCATAATGTAATGTTCCAAAGGGAAAATAAAAAGATTTGTATTTGCTTGTCTGGTTTTCAGAAATTATCTGATGAAACAAATCACTCCCGAACTGCCAGTTCGAGTTGTACAGCAACAATTCCTGATCTTGAGGGATGGAGCGCACTGAATTCAATAGGATTCTTAACATCCAGCTAGGAGAAATTGGACTAACTCTTACCCAGCCAAGGCGTCTCTTCCATGTTGACAGCAGAAATTTAGCCTACAGAGGCACTCTAGTACATAAACTTGAGTCATATTTTCTAAAATTATTCCAGGGGAGGGAGAGAAAGAAGTATTTCTAACCTAAAGGAAAATTTCGAAGTAAAAAAGAGACTGATCCACGTGGTGAGGGGAAGCGAGGCACTTTGGCCTAAAAACCAAAAGGAATATTTTTGTAGAATAAATTTAAACAAGTCCGATTCTCCAGAACTGAAAATAGAATTAATTGAATTGGCGCGGGTGAAGTTTATAGAATGGAAACAGATGAAAATAAGAACCAGTATGATTCAAAAACTAAAATTATCACTAAAGTCTTTCATGAAACACGTGGGCATCTTAAATGTCCTCCAGCATTACTGAAATACTTTGTACAAGGTGTATGAGAACTTTGTAAAGGGCTAGATACTGACTATTGTACAGTTGCAGGCCATACGGTCTTTGTTGCCACAGCTCAGCTCTGTCTGTTGCAGTATGAAAGCGACCATAGACAATACGTAAATGAATGTCCACGGCTGTGTTCCAATTAAACTTTATGAACCGAAACAGGCAGCCCATCAGATTTGACCTGTGGATACTGGTTTGCTTCAGACAATAATTATGGTAATTATACATTTTTCCAATGTTTTTTATTTGTTTTCTGAAATTATTACACAATTAAGAGATGCTTAACAACCCTGAACCAAGTCTGAACTACTGACATCCAGCAGAAAGAGTAAAATTTTTGTCCCAATGTGGAGAGAGTGGTGAGAGGCATTAAAGTCAGATGAGTGTTTATCAGATTAGGCAATATCTACCTCTACTAATGGTTTGAATAGTTACACAGAGAAAAACTAATGGCAATATGTACTTGATTTGATCA
>NW_011888841.1:5785213-5806288 GCF_000151845.1 Pteropus vampyrus
CATCTGTTTAATAACCAAAGTGCTGTATGTCATTAAGACACTAATTTACTATCAGATGCAGAAAAATATGAATGCATACTTCTTATTTTCCAACTATTTCCTTATGTTAAAATATGAAATAGTAATTCCTTTTAGGAGGTACAAATTATATTTGATCACTGTGAGAATTATTTTCCATGACTAAAGAAAAAAATAAATTCTGATTCCATTTATACTATTTCAATGCCACTGGGTGTGAAATCTATGATATGGAGTTTGGAGACTATGAAGTCCAAAATGAAGAGATGTCGTGAGGTGACGAAAGCAAAACCCTTATCTGCAAGATTGTGAAAGTGCAATTTGGATCGCGGTACAACAAAATATCACTGCCACTTAAATCCACTGGTTGTGAGTTTTGAGTCTGAGAATCACTGTTCTGGATTAGAGGTGACCCATTAAGCTAATTATCTTACCTATTATTTGCTCGTATTTCATCATAAACTCCACCACTAAATTGTTATTACAGGTTGTAGATTATAACTTCAAGGTTAATTTTTTAAAACTAACCAAAGGAAAAAAAATCAAATCATTAAAAATATTATCACAAGTTCACTAAAAATAGACTTTTAAAACAAACAAACAAACGAAAGTTAAGATGAGCATAAGACCAGTCATCTCCCAAAAAAGATAGCTGGCAAATGATGATGATTACACACATGCACAGGGGACACACCTGTTCCATTTTGCTTTCATTGGTGAAAATTTAGTTGCAACTCATACCTTTCTGAATGTCAGAGCCTATAAACCATAGAGACTCCGTATTTTCACAGTTTTAAGTGTCACAGATGTCTTTCAGATGAAAGGCTGAAATAGAACTTCTTACAACTATAAATTACAACTCCAAGTTCCACCTAACACAAATCTAATCATCTCCTATGTAAAGGTTTGTCAGATGTTTGAGGTATACATCATATTTATTGCATTTTATTCCCTGGTTATACTCCCCAATTCCTTCAAGAGTTTCTGATCCTTATTCACCATGGTCATGCTCCATGAACACACATTCTTTTCAAATGTCTCTCCTAAAATGTGATGCTCACAGCATAAAGTGAATAATAGGGGGAAATATCCACAATCCAAATATATGTACTACAAAAAAAAAAAATCCACTGTCTCTCAATTCTGATAAAAATCTATAGTAAGGAAACTATTATGGAGCATAGCCTGAAGGGTGTGCAGTACATATACTCATTAAGTAACTTGAAAATCTATTTTTGAATGAAATCAGACAATTAGAAAATTCCCATTAGCTTTCCTTAACTACCTTTGCTTTGGCCATGACAAAAAAAGAGTAAATTGAAGAACATTAAAAGAAAGTTCTTGGAAATTTGCCACTCTTTTTTCCCCTTATTTGTAGTTGACTATGTTGATTATTATATCACCCCAGGTCCATCCAGGATAATGTCCCCCTCATCAAATTTAGAGCAAGAAATCTTAGAACCATATTTCTGGCCCGCCTTTTGGAAAAAACTAATACATCATTCCACATGTTTTGGGTGTACGAGTCAGACCTGACTGAATCTCGCTTAATGTCCTTGACTTCCTCATTTATTTAAAATATTTATCTAAAGTACTTTCATTTTTTTCAAGAGCAAACTGAGTAGCAAATAAGCAAATAAAAGCAAGTATGAACTGCTTATAGAACAAGACACCGTACTAGGTAAAGTTGCCTCCTTTATTCTTACACCACTATCAAACATGGGAACCAGATGAATTTGTGTACGTAAAGGCTAGAAGTGGTTTCCATGCACATTTCAGAAAACTACCACTGTTTCCCACATACATTTTTTGTCACTTGATAAACAGATTCTTATTGCGTGCTGGTGGCACAAAGGTAAATGTCACATGGTATCTTCCCAAACCTCATTGTCCAGCAGGGAGAGATAGATAAGTAATTCATAGAGTCATAGTGGGTGACATTCATGGAGTGAAATGAAAGAACAGAACAGGGATATTTGGAAAGTTTGAAGTGCAGTTTTTAAAGGTTCTGAGAGGAAGGTGTTCTAAGGGATAAGTAGAAATTGGTTAGGTAAGGAAAGGGGAAAGTGTTCCCAGCAACGGGGATACAATTTCTCCCCAGGGATTGTAGTAAAAAGCAAGATATGATTCCTGGCAGGAAGTAGAAAGAAGAAAACTCTTAAAATGCTGACAACTCTGCATCAGAGAATACAGAACAGCAGTCTGCTGTCTTTCTCTTCCCCTTCTCATTAACTACCTATATTTCAGTTATCCATCCATTGTAACTTAAAATCCGCCCCCGCTCCCCACACCCCACCACTGCCTCCAATTCTCAGTGACTTAAAACAGCAATGACTGACCCTGTCTCATGACTCGGCGGGTTGCCTGGGCAGCTCTCAGCTCATCTTTTCTGATTCTCTCATTTAGCTTCGGTCGTCTGACACTGTACCTGGCCTTGGAAAGTCCAAGGGCTGTCATTCCCATTCAGCCAGTTGGTGCTGGCTGTCGGCTTCGGGACTCTGATTTCCTCCCTGATCTCACTCACCAGTAGGCTAGACTGACTTTTTTTGCAGTAAGTTGGTCTTGTGGTTTAAAGGCTGACCGCTCATGACCTATCGAGGCCTAGCCCTGGAATCTGCACAGTGATATTTTCCCATTTTCTATTAGCCAAGGCTTGTTAGAGGTCGATTTAGATTTGAGGAGTGGAGAAGATGGGTTCCAGCTCTTCATTAAGGAGCAGCAAAATCTCATTCCCGGTGACACAAATTATTACACTCATCTGTGACAACGATCTATTGCACTGGCATTAATGTATGTGAGATGTCATTGAGACAAAGCAGGAAGTTGCCGTGCCCTCAGTTGTGAAAAGCTTTTAGAAGGAAGAGGCAATAGGGAGGGTAGAAGTGAAAACATTTAAATAAATAAATAAATAAATAAATAAATAAATCCAAAAAATGGCGTTCTGAATTATGGTCATTTATAGAGCAAGTCTATTCGTTTTCATTGGGGACTCATACATCACAGATATAGCGTAGACAATCTACTGCCAAAAAAAAAAAAAAATACTGAAGAGATAATATAACCATTAATAATTACTACGATTTAAAATATAATAGAATGTCTATTTATCTTACTTAAATTCCGTAACTACTCGGAAAAGTAAATTTTATTGTTGCCTTTTTAAAGATGAGAAACCTGAAATTAAGTATTTGCCAAAAGCCTGGCCTGCCTGCTTTTAAGGGAGCTAAAACGGAAAAGGAAACTTGGTTCTGGTCTGAGAACCGGGACGATGCCACACGGGACCCTTTCCAGAGCGGTTTTTCTTTCAACTGGCATTAAGCCAGCAGACAAGTGACAGAGAGAACACAGATCCATGCACAGGGGTGCCAGGGGAAGAAGGCAGCTCCTCACACAGGGTACCTAGGATTCAGAAGTCAGTGCGGGGCTGGGGACCCTTTGAGTTAGAGAAACAGAGTAACTGCAGGTTCACTGCCTTACTTGACTCTGACTGGCAAACAGGCCATATCAGTGCTCAAAAATCTACCTACCTCTACAAGTGCGCATTCCTACTTTGCTCAGTATCATCTTCTCGATTCTAGGTCCCCAATTTTGAAATCTGTACTCTTTCTATAACACTAAATCTCTTCCCAATGGAAATCACTTTCATTTCTAAATCCTCTGCTAACTCTGAATTTATTTCCATAAGGGACATATTGCATCCCAAATAATCGTGGTAATGTGTCTATTAATGTCGCATCTCTGTGTCACTCTAATATAGTCCTGACAAATATGTCCATCTGAAAAGATCTGTTAAGTCTAGCTAATGGATTTATAGAATATTTTCCCTTTAGTATCATGTTTTAAAAATATTTAGTTGGGATAATATTATGCAGTAAAATACTTTTAGGGCAGACAAGAAAACTATGTCCTCAAATGTTTCCGAGGTTTTCCTCTGTATTTGGAAATATTTATATAACATCTTCTAGTAAGATGACGATGACTTTTCCAGGTCACTTATATCTAAAAATATTACAAAAAGTGAACACCGACCTATTCTGGGTTTGAACACAAAAATTAAAAGTGTCTTTATTTTTGATTCTTTGCTCTCTGGACCATCTCTAGGGAGCTCCACATCGCTACAGATCGAGTGGGTTAACCTGTCGCCCTCGGGACTGTCTGTCTCTATGGAACTCTGCTCATTCATCCTCAAAGGCACCTTTCCTTTCAAAGCCATGCGAGCAGGGGCATTTTTTCACAGAAAGAGAATTAATCATGTATTTGTCACAGTGCACACAAAATAAGTCATTTGATACAATGGCGCAAACGGTTAGCTGTAAGTTAGTGCACTCCGACAGAGTTTTACAATATGAAGTTAGTCACACAGTTCTTAAGAGACAGGTAAGATTAATGGCAGATTTTCAAGTTACACAAATATAGCACTCGACCTCAAAAATGCATTTTTATAGTAACTCTGGTAAGAAGGCAATACAACACATAGACTATATTTATTATATTTCTATCAGGAGATCTAATGCATTGTTCTTGGGTCCGATCCTGAGATATTTAAGGTCATACTGGTGCTAATACTTAGGTCACAATTTATTTCTAATAACACATTACTGTTAACGTTGATTCTCATTGGTTTAAATTATTTAGCATTTTACGCAATCATTTTTCTTTTATCTAGAAAATGAACTTTTTTGTGTTTTATCTTTTTTCTACAATTTGAGTTACTAACTATATTGAAACTCATGTGAGCAAATTTACCTTCTTAAAACTTGCCCCACGAGAAATAATTTGAGAAAGAAGCCAATGAACTATATTTCTCTTTAAACAGCCTAAAGAGATGTAGAAACATGGATTCTAGCCAAGAGAGGAAAAAGAGTAATGGGAAAATAAATTAATTTTAGAAGCTATAAAGAAATAAGTACCGGTAATTGGTAGATATAATATTAGAGTAATTTAGAAATACACATTTTAAACATTATTTTTAAATGAGAACTCCTTAGACGCTTTCTGCAACTATGCTTAGGCTCTTAAAGACGCAATTATTGTACAATCATTTTCAAATAACTTCCTTCTCCCGGACTTCCAAGAGAAATGTTGATTGAAAATAGTGGGTCACATTTTTCAGAGTTAATGTATTGGAGGAAGTTCTATATGGAATAATAATTCTCAAAAATGTTGTGTCTTTTTTACTTTGATACAACCATCAGTGTTTGCTATTCAAAGAATAGCACAAAAAGCCTTTTTGTCTTCAAACCCCTTAAGACTAAATTGGCTAGATGATGCCCCCTCACAGCCGAACACTTTAATCTGTATTGATTACAAGTAAAAACATTCTCTTTTATAGTCACAATGATCTTAAATAAGGTCATAAAGTCATTGGCAATTGATATATTAACTACCATCTAATCCAAAGATTCCAAGTTTTGCCATTTTTTTTCAAAAATGCCCTTTACAGTAAATGGGATCGGTCTAGTATCACCTCTTACACATGTCATGAACAGTCAGCTTTCTTTGGCGCAGTGCTGTGACTTCCACGACCTTAACGTTTTGAAGATTACAGACCAATCATTTTCTAGGATGTCTCTGAGATTGCGTTTGCCCAGTATGTCTTCACTGTAGTTTTGGTAGGACCATCACGGAAATGATGCCGTATTCTCCCTCCATCCTACCAGATGGCTCACTATTTCAATTTGCCCTATGTATGTAATGCTCATCTCAGCACCTGGATTAAAATGTTCCCCACCAAGTTTCTCCTTGGTACAATAATAATCTTTTTGTCTTTATAAAGATTTTGCAGGGAGGTAACTGAGACTATTCGACGCCTCAGAAAACTCTCACCTACTAGTTTAATATCTCTGTCTGCTTCTCAGATGAATTAATTATAACTATGAGTATTGATGAATGGCCATTATTCAATACCATCATTCCTTCTAAAGTCTTCTATTTGCATACCATTTAAGGAAAGGGTTTCTCCTCTGAAAATTAATTTATTCATTTATTTATTCAGTTAAAAAAATGCATTCTTTTATTCAGCTGTCTATAATTTCTATCATTATTTATTCTGCTGAGTAAATTATCCCCAATATGGCCTACGTTAGATCCTTCAAGCAGGCATATGGTTTTGACACACCTTAATCTTTCTTAGAGAATGTCTTATATTTTAGTACAATTAGATATTCCAGCCTTATCTGATATTGCCACCGAGATATGAGCCCTACTTGTACTTATCATGACTGCTATTCCTAGACTTTTATAGACTTTAGTGGATCGAGCTAAAAAATATATTTACCCTCTCCCTTTCCCCTGCGTATTTATGTCTTTCTCTATGTGTTTAAAACCGTAACTTTACATTGATACCTTTAATTTGAACTCAGCATCACAGAAACCATTCTTTGTCCATTTCCCTGTTTTCTTGACAAAGAGAATCTTGACCTCGCCATCCTTAATTCATAGTAGCTTTTGGACAATTCCTGCTAGCATGTAACCAACATATCTAGTCGCCATTGCAACCGCCCCCATGCATTGGACTCGTCACCCTGGATGGCCCCCGGGACTTGGTGGCAGGCAGCATCCTCTGGGCTCTGACACCCCAGGCAGGATGCCGCCTGTGACTGCCCTGCTGGGCGGGCACCCTCCTCACCCGTGGGCTCTACCTCCTGTGCCGTGTTGCCCACTCCAGTGCAGACAGAGTCCCACCTTCCTTCATCCCACATAATCACTTTTAGAGTGAACTACTCAGGAAGGAAGAAATGAAGACAGGAGGAAAGGCAGGGGAACAAAAAGCCAACAGACATGCAGGAGAGCAAGCGGGGTATCCAAATTAGGCTTTAAAAGCAAAAATTTAGGAAACCAATGAGTTGTTCTCCCATAATTTGTATTTGTGGTACTTTCTCGAAACAAGATCCCTTGAATAACTGTTTGTCATGATGGATACTATTCATGCACGTCAGTACTGAAGGAAAAGAAATCGTATAGTTGCCATAGTGCATTGCCTGTCTCTTCAAATTTCCCCAGGGAGAAGGCAAATTTCAAAATGTGCCATTCTTCTCTTAGCAAGCCCATTCTAGAACAGTCTATAAACAACAAGAGGAGTGATAACAAGACTACATATTGGCTCTGCCTGACTTTCACCCTCTATGGCCCTGTGCAGTGATCAGATAGCCCATTTGATGTACCATAGTTTATTTAATAAACTGTCGATTAATAATTCATGGCATAATGTATTATCCTCTGGAGATATTTCACACTCACAAAGATCTGCATATAATTCATATCTTCATATAAAGAAATCCATGTGAAGGATTGGGATAATGAAACAGATCAGTTTTGCTTTCTGTGGGGGAAAGGGATTGCCTTTTCCTGTCGTGCTGATAAAATCTCTCTTCTAAATGTCTTTTAAGTCACATTTTGTGGCAGCTGTGTGCTCTGTGCATATAACAGTCCAGTTCTGTATGGGAGCAGTTTGTCTGGCCTAACTTTTTTTTTTAAGTGTGTTGTCTAATGCAAGTGAAGGTTTATATTCCCACATGATCCACTCACCCCAACAAATCTATAAGGCCATAGTCAGATTTTCAACTCTGAGTAACAATCAGCAGTAAAAGAAGCAGTAGTTTAAAAAAAAAAAATCTTCAAGGCACCAGCAATAATAGATATTTTGTTATTGTTAGATTACTTGGTTTTGGTTTAACCATTTTCTGAGGGGACGACAAATTATGTTTTCACAAAGCCTCAGAAAAAGTAACAGGCAACACTATGTTTCTAATTTTGAATCGGTTGATTTTACAACGTACACATGGAAGAATGTGGAGACATGGCGGGAGAAAATGAATTCACTAAACTTGGAATTCTGTCGAGATTGCTATTTAAAATAATCAGTTGTAGGAATACTATATGAGAAGGGAAAAATTCATGCTGACTTGTTGTTAGATGAGTTTTCAAAAATAGTTTTGAAGCTGCAACTCAAAAGATAAAATTATAAAATTACTGTGAATATATGTCCTTGGGCGATAACAGTTGCCAACAAAAACGTGGCTCATAACACCAGTTCCATTTCAAAGTCTTCAGTGTAGGAAAAAATACGGCAATACTCTTCTTCATGAGGTGGAATTTAATATTTAAAAAGACAGACTTTATCATGTGAAAAACATATTCTGGATACTTAGACAAATTTAATTTATCTGATCATAAAATGTTCTGGTTATAAGGAGAAATTATTTGAGTAGGATAATTAGTCATAATTAATAAATCACAATTAATATGTCCGTTACAGTTGAATGTTATATCTTTACATTGGAAGAAGCTGGGGCTATAGCGAGACTAGCACAAGATTTGTAGTAAAATTGTTCTGGTTTCTAAATTTCATCTCTGACATTTACTAGCTTTTTATGTCCTTAGGCAAGAAACCTACCATCAGTTTCTTCATCTGTAAAAGAAATAATACTATTTTTTTTTTTTCCCAAATAGCATTGAAGTTTCATGAGGTGATGCATGTAAATAACACAGTAGAGTGCCTGGGGACATAGTACGGCTCAATATGATCCCTTACTAATATTAATAACTATGCCAGTTAGGAAATTATTTAGCTAAAATCTGTTTTGCAACCAACACTGTGTCTAAGCAATACAGAATCAACACAAAACCTCTTTTCGTTTTTTCTTTCTGCTTTAGAAGCTGTAAAGCCTAAAAATTTACTTTCCCCAGTATTCTCTTAGCTAGAGCTAGTCATGAGACTAGTTGGGACCTGTGGGATAAAGCAAAACACAGGACATTTGGAAAAACATTTTTAAAAGGGCAGACTTGGATGACCTAAGCTTTTCCTCTTTATTCCTCCTCTTTTCACTTTTCTTCCCAATACCTGCAATGCGGGTGTGGTTTGGAAGGGTTCAAGTTATTGTCAAATTATGAAGATAAATACCACTGTTGTAAGGTCGTAGAGAAAAAGAAAAAGTAACCCACATTCTTGATGAGAGGTTTGAGCTAAAATAGGAGAAGCAACATGTCTGCAGTTAATGTGACTTTACTAATTCAAGAAACTCCCGTCCAAATGATGTTGCAATGAACTTTACGGCTAGTTTCAGGAACAGAACTGGTCTGGTTACCTGAACAAGAGACTACTCACCTAGTCCTCAGTTCTCTCTTTTCAGAGCAACAGATGGTACAAGCCAGCTTGTCAACTGACTGTTGACTTTTTTAAACCCTCACCTCCCTGTGGTCACTAATCGTAAACTACTATATCTTGAATTTTGCCCACTCTCAATCAGGCCCCAACACTGAATGAGGCAACTTAGCCTAGATGCCCCAAATCTGTAATTGTCCCATCTGTGGCCGCCCTACTCAGAAGCTTTTAAGGTAGCGGTCTTGCTTAGATACTGAGCAGTAAACGTGCCTATAGTTTATAAAGAAGGCATTTTGGAGGACTTTTCAGGACTTGACCAATAAACACTAGGTCTGGCTTACATACCGCAGAATTCTTGATACTAGGAAAATAAACATCTTTCAATTACCTGCCATTCATTACTAATCGCTTCTCTAAAAAATGATACAGCTATTATTTTGAGTAATTTATATAAAGACACTAGCACAGTATTTAGCATGTAAATATTCAATGAAAGTTAGTTTTCTTTACCAAATAACCATCCATTAAGAATTAGTTCATACAATCTTCATAAAAAATATTTTGAAAAGCGTATTTCAAAAATGATATGCCTCTTTATTTTCAGCCAGACCTTGAGTCAAACCCTCACTCTGCCATGTACTCACTGTGTCACTGTGGACACACTGATGACTTACTTTAAGAGTCCGCCTATATGAAAGGATCATAGCAATCCTACACGATTCGGGTAAGGAACAGCAGAGCGTACGACCACTAAATGAATGTAAACAACTTAGGAGGAGCATCAGTTCGAATTATGAAGGATTCAATAAATCATAGTTTCCTACCACATTTTCAGAGCTTCGGGTTTCCTTGTTGATGTCCCCTTTCA
Organism: Pteropus vampyrus; assembly: GCF_000151845.1. NCBI lineage: Eukaryota > Metazoa > Chordata > Mammalia > Chiroptera > Pteropodidae > Pteropus > Pteropus vampyrus. Next base: position 5,795,203 of record NW_011888841.1, read on the forward strand.
CATCTAAGTGGCCTGCTGAAGACTGAATCCTCTGTTCTGAATTACTTTCTTCTTTCTCCACCCTAAAAAAGCAAGAATTTTAACTCTATTTGCATCTGTAAACATCAATTTATTCTTAAGAAAAACTTATGAATAGTCAAGTTCAGTATGCTGTTTTTTTGTCCTAGAATTTTTGCGTTGCTAATGGTAGACTAATGACCATATGATAGCTAAGTAATTTTTTCTTCTTTTGTTAGGGAAGAAAGGATGTTACTCTCTGAAGTCAGAATCTTTCTAAGTAAACATTTATCTGTTCATGTATAATTCCGTTGTGTCTGTAACATATTATTATTAAGCATTTACATTCAGGTGTATCAGAGCTGCAGAAAAATTGGCTTTGGACATTTTCCTTTATAAAAATCATGACAGACTTAACTCTGCAAGTTCATCACTTTCATTGATTTCCCTCTTTCAAAGTGTCCATTTTAACCTTTTTTTCCTTTTATTTGCATCAGCAAAATGACAATAATGCAATTTCAAGATCTTTCAAAACAAAATATTCAAAATGGTACATTCTGAAGGTTTATATGTTTAGTTTTAAATGTTCTCAATACTGACGGTTAGTTATATTTATGATAGAAGAATATAGTCAAAAAAGAATTGACTTGAAATACATCAGCATTGCCTCAAGTTAAAAAGTTTAAATTTATTTTGAACCAACCTATCATGGTTTAGACCTGTGTTTAGACTCAACCTTGGCACTACTGACATCTGGACTGGACACTTCTTGTTTCACGGGGGAGTGTGTGAGCAATGTAGGATCTTAGCAGCATCTCTAGCTTCTACCTACCAATGCCAGTAGTAGCTTCCTAAAGCCTTTGGTGACAACCGAAAACATCTTCAAACACGGCCAAATGTCCTCAGGCAGGTGGGGGAGAATTACCCCCACGTGAGAGGCACTAGTGTAGACTTAGTATTTTCACTTGACATGTATCAGTGTCTTGTTCAGGATTCGAAGCTCCATGTAATTTACTAGGAGAACACTGCAAAATCCTGAGCAAGTTTACATTTGTTTTATTATCTTCACTTTATTTGTGAACCCTCGTGTACTATTGTAGAATGTTTGTATTGTGGACAACCAGATAGGCCAAATTAGGAGCTTTATGCAATGACACAGGCCCGGAGACATTTAAAAAAAAAAAGTGCTATCTTATGGAGAACTGGAAAATCATTCAGGTCATAATGATGTCCAATGACAAAATGTACTTAACTTTCTCTCAGAGCTACCTATGGATTCTTCTTCCGGCCATACTCTTTTCATCATGCAAACTTGTTTCTACTTTTTACTTCTAATTTATGGTCCCTGTTTATTCATTGATTTTACTGCCTGATACATTCTGCTTACAGCCCTCTCGTTTTGTGTTTTGTTATTTTTTTTTAATTAAGTTTATTGGGGTGACATTGATTAATACAATTATATAATTTTCAGGTGTACATTATCATTTGACGTTTGTATATTCTATTGTGTTTACCACCTAAAGTCTAATTTCCTTCAGATACCATGTATTTGATCCTCTTTACCCACTTTACCCTCCCCCTAAACTCTATATTTGACCACTTTTACCCCCTCTACCTTCCCTTTCCTCTCTCACCCCACTAGTAACCACTAGTCTATAGACCATGTTCGTTATTCTTAACTTCTCTATCTCTCCCACGAACCCCACCATAGTAAGGGTGCGAGTGCATGCCTGTGTTTAATGCACAGTAATCTTTCCAGGCTACTCCACAGACTGCAGATTGGTCTCGACAGCATTGCCTTTTGGTTCAGCACCCTTGCTTGACTGGCTGTGGCTATTTCCTTAGAAAGCTGCCTGTGGCCACTTCTGCCAATGTTTACTTTGGACAGGAAAGGCACCCTGAGTCATCTCAGATTTAGGGTGTTATTCCAGGCATACATCTTATCTGCCTTATTATCGTGTATGGATGTGCTGCTTGAAATTCAAAATCTCAAGAAAGGGATGCTATTTTACCCTTCCTTAATTTTTAAAGTGAATCTCATGAGGGATGGTCCGTGTGTCCTGTTCCACTTCCTGTGAATGCCTTCTTGTTTACTAGAGGAGGACTTCAACGAGCCTTTATGAGGTCACGAGGATGGGAACAGTTGACAGGCTGCTGTCAACCTTCATGGAGAGAATTCATACAGGGCTCGGACTACTGCAAAGAAATTATGATTGCCCGGCATTTCCATGTCAATGACAACAGATACTGCACTGTGGTTTGACTTTTAAACAGTAGAAAAAGCATTAGGTTTATGATCAAACAGTAATGCTCCATCAAGTATTTTCTTGAATATAATTAGGCAGTTGTTAAGAACAAAAATCTCAGAAGCATGGGTGATTCAAAGAGGCTGCATGTCTTTGGGAAAAAAATTTTGATCTTGAAATCAGAAAACATTGAGTCAAGGCACATTTGTCCTTCTAAATGACTCTTAAGTTATTAAGAAGCCTGTATAATTTATTCAAGGCTAATCCTGTCTTACACTGTATATCTTTTAGTCTTGAGATATCGAAGTAAATACATAAGGTCCTGGAGGCACTTTACCTAGGATTCCTACTAAAGTCACCATCAGACTATCTTGATACTGAAGAACACTATTTTAGGGGTTTTAATTCTCATTTTCCCTTGTTATTACCAAATAAGTTGGATGTGCTGAGAAAGATGAAAAACAAAGCAAGAAACTCCTCGTTTCCACTGTGCATCCACAAGGAGAAAGCTTCAGCTCTGGGCGGATGTGGGGGCTGGGGTACTAAACCAGGATTGGGTACATCATTTGACTCTTTTGGGGGAACAGCTTTGTTAGAACCAGGAAACACTCAAGGTCCCCTGAGAAAATTCAGCTATCGTTAGGATACTTCCTGAGCTTCATTTCAAAAAGAGGTGAAGTTTTCCCTGAGTACCCATCATTCTACTCCCTCAAAACATACCGGAGAGGAGACCGAACACTCAGTAGCCCTGCCTCGAAGTTCAGTCTGTTTTTTCCTTATATAAAACAATTTAACATTTATTTTTCCCATTAGAACCTCCTAATAGTTTATGATATAATTTGGAAAGACATTACCAGTTTGGTCAAATGAAAGAAATTGCTCGCTTATTCTCAAAGAAGAAACAATACTGCCCAGAACCAAACACTATAATAAACAATGACTAGCAGTGGCGGTGATTTTCATCTCTAGAAATCGTAGCAAATGAATCAGAGAAAAGATACAAGATGTGCAGTTATGTTTCTTCCAAATATAAAGGAGAAATTATGTTATATCATTCTTCATCCTATCAAATTCACTCATGGTGTCACCTAATTCGTCGCAATTAACATGGATTTCAAAATATGTTCGCACATTTTGAAATATTTTCCATAAAAATATCCAGAGAAGCATCCATAAAAATCTAAAAATGCATAGCTGCAATTATTTCATTACTCTTTTTTTCTTTATCCTGTATTTCTATAAAAGACAGAATTGTCAGGATTTTAAATCTTCACTGATAACCGAGAGATAACATTTCCATATTCATATTTAGCATTTTTAGCTACACAAATGTAACATTTATCTCAAAGGCAAGGCGCTGGCAGCCATGCCCTTGCATCTACCAACTAAAACAGCAGTCAGTACAGTAATATCTGTACATATACTGTCTTTGCCACATGAAAATTTAGTGGTGTTCGATCAGATGCCTGCCTCTGAGAAAATATAGCTATTTCAAGGACAATAAAATAAAATCATGCCTAATAAAATCATGAAAGTATATTTATTTATAAATATTGTTATCAGTAGAGAAAAAAGAACAGTATAATGAGAAAATTTGGAAGGCAAAACTTAAAAAAGGTAAATAAAAATAAGATGAAAATTAAGAGTAAGAACTTATAATGTGAATGATGGCTATGTTTTCTTCTACATATTTCATTGGTTCAGGTCTTAAAGTTAACTCTTTGAACCCATTCTGGTTACTTTTCGTGCATGCCGTCAGACAGCAGTCTAGTTTCATTCTTTTGTACATTCGCTTCCTTTTCTCTTCCCATCCAAATCGACACAGATGGTGTGGGTCAACTAGGAAAACATCAGGTACTTAGAGATATAAATAGAGAAAATCATAACAATAATTTAAAATTAATGTTCTCCTTTTACATTAAAAGTCATAGTTTTTCATATCTATTATCTATCATCCAGCCAGCCAGCCAGAGTAGTAATAGCAAACTCAGTCTGAAATAAAGGTGAACAGACAGAAATAATATAAAGCAAAAATGACTGATTTACGTGAATAATGACTTGTAAATACAAAGGGTTCTGTCTTCACTTTTATGGAATTGAAAATTTAAAATAATTTTCAGAAAGTACCTTACTTTTTAAAAGTTTAGTTGCTACATATATAGAAGAGCCATAAAATATTTTAAAGTTTTATATTATAAAGGTTTTGAAAGAAAAGTATCTTTGGCCCATAATTATGTTTCATTTCATAACTTGTTAGATTCTATACTCAGTATAGTTAAAAACCTGAGAGTAATTTGCATGTTTTGATAGAAAAAAACAGGATGAAATGCTAATATCTTCCTGTACTTGATGAAAAGTGAAAATTTGAATTAGTGTATTAAATGTCTATAACTCTCATTTGTCCTCAATATATAGGATTTCATAGCTTTAACAACCAAACTAATTCCACGTCAGACAGAAACACAACTTAAAAAGTCACTTCTACCTGATTCTTCACAACTTGCTGACTTCCCAGTGGTGACCAAGAACAGAATCCATCTGGTGTTTTCATTTGGCTTTTATGTTTTGACTCGTTTTTCACGTCTAAACCTGAAACGTCAAATTTCTCTCACTTCTTATTACTTCTCATTTTAATATTTAAATATTCAAATAATTTTTAAATATCTTGCCAACTGTTATTTATTGAGAACATACTGTGAGACATGTAATGTTTTATCTTCTAAGAATATATTAATGAACAAAACAGACAAAATATCACCGGCCTTCCTTGAGTATTCATGTATCTTATATCATAAGCCCCACATTTTCTCCACTTTTCCGTTAAATAACTTCAGTTCATAGCACAATACATGATTCCATATCAGTCATTTTACTGCACAGGAATCTGGGGCAGTTATAGATATAAGTGATCCATGGACAGCATGGTTTTGAACTGTGAAGGTCCACTTATACATGGATATTTTAAAATAAATACTGTAAATGTATTTTCTCTTATAATTTTCTTAACATTTCTATAGCTTACTTAAGGTAAGAATACAATATATAACACATATAACATACAAAATATGTGTTTATGGACTTTTTATGCTATTGGTAAGGTGTTCTGGTCAACAGTAGGCTATTAGCAACTAAATCTGTAGAGAGTCTAGAGCTATATGTGAGTTTTCGAGTGCATATAGTGGGCGCTTTTGACCCCCACGTTGTTCAAAGTCATCTGTAATATCATGGGGCTTATCCAGGGATGGTGACCTCTTATTTACTCTTGGTACAAGTAATAGCTGGGTTTGAAAGAGTGTTAGGGTTTCCAGGTCGAGGTGACTTCCATTGGTCACATTAGGAAAATATGACAGCATAGGCAGATTGAAAAGAAGTATAAATATTCTTCACTTAAGGAGAAAATCCAATGGGATTTAAGGCTGAATTCCGCCCCGCACACCCCCGCCCCCCCGTCCACACAAACACACATAATCCTGTGCACAACATAAAGACTGTAAATAATGACAGAAAATACTGGCTTTGGTGGCTACAAAAGTCCAACTCTAGCTCCACATCATATGAGAGATGTATGAAAATGCAGGTGGCGTCAGGGAGCTCCTCGTCCCAACCCTGTTCTTTATTCTTTCCTCATCTTTAGCCTGCCCGGTGTTCACGGCATACTTTTCCATGGGCAGTTCCATTACTAACAATGATTCTTCTCCCTCTGCTTCCCCCCAATTTCCTCAACTGAAATACCCTAGACTAAGAAAAAGGAATTTCTAGGTGGGTAGTTTTGAACCAGACTCAGATATGCAAGTTGCTTACCTGAGAAAAACCCTGGACAGATATTCGTCACATAGAAATACAGACACAAATTAAACATGACCTAGTTTGAGCATGAATGAGTTCACTCACTAAAAATGCAACAGGACATAATGAGGATCACAGAGTCAAAAACAATGGTGTTAGTTTAAATGTCTCTGTCTATTGAAGACTTATATATATACCATTGATTAAATTATGTGAATAAAGTGAAAAACACAGTGCGCCTATCTCATAGTAAGAAATACTAGCCAGAATCATCATTACCAATTTCATCAGAATGTCCATAATTTTATTATTATTATTAACTTAAAACAAACATTAAAATAGTTTACAAATTAGGCATAAGATCATGATTCTCTTTAGGATGCAATTATAAATATATCCACGAATCATATGCAGACAAATGACAAAATTCTAAGTTCACAATTACAAGGCAGTGCAGTTATGCTGTAGTACTGAATATTTTTCCTTTTCTTAATAAATAATTCATTTAAATGTCATACGACAAGTAGCCCTTGGGGCAATCTTTCCAGTCCCCCTACTAAAATATCTGTGGCCACAGAACAAGATTGAAAACTCAAAATCCTAAAAAAAGTTAAATTCCATACAAAGTATTTCCAGAATTTAGGGGAATTTTTTACTACCCTATTATGGTTATGCAAATGCATTTTGGGGGAAATTCTTTCCTCTAAGAAATCCTAAGACTTTGTGAATCAGAACACCTGTTTATATTTGTCTTTGAAAGCGCTGCTCAGGTTAAATGTCATTTTTTTTTTTTTTTTTTTCAGAGAAGACATTCTGCTTCCCAAGTAATGAACGCCTTGATAAAACATTAACTTTTCCTTTCAGACTCCCTATCTGGATTTTGATTTTATATGCATCTACGAGACTAACCCCGTCTCCTCCCTCTTCCTCCCTCTCTCACGAAGTTTATGCTCCTTTAGCAGCAAGAGGAAGATCTAGTTTTGGTCACTACTGTTTCCCCAGAGTTTGGTGTAGTACCTGATGCATAAGAGAAGTACAATAGGCATTTTTTTTTTGAATGATCAATGGTTTTCTTTCCATCAAACATCCTTCAATGAGTGCATGCAACAGCAAAAGAGAGAAGAGGGTAGAACGGCACGCTGTGTCTAAATATTAATCAGTAGAATCGATGGAAGTCTAACCCAAGTCCTGACAGTCTTTCTGAAAAAATGATGATCTGACTTTATTTTTTAAAAAAGCAAATGGATAAGGATATTCCAGAAGCCCTTTAAGGAGAAAAACAGACTGGAAGGAACCGCCTTATTGAAATTATAACTATAATGATTAAGACAATGGAATAGGCAAAAAAAAAAAAAAAATTGGATGGATGGATAAATGAAATAGAACAGAAAGCCCAGAAATAGAGCTAAGCATGTATGGAAACTTAATTATGACAGACCTGGTATTGCAGAAGAGTGAGAGAAAAGTGGGTCTTCAATAAAGTCTCGAAAACAGTTTGTGTCAATTTGGGGAAAAAAATGAAAAGGTCTGAAATTTGATACACACATTATGCTATATAATAATATCGATTGTAAATGGATTAAAGACTAAAATTGAAATGCAAACATTAAGTTAAACATGGGCCTAAGGAAAAAGAGTTCTTGGATTGAAAGTGCAAATATTGAACAAGAAAAATAAAAATGATTCTACATCTAGACTGCTTATAATCAATCAAAAGCAGCCCACAAAGAAACATCTCAAAAGCTAACAAAAAGGTAAAATATAATAGCTACTGTGGAATACCAATTAGAATGACAGCAAGTGTCTCACAAGCAAAATGTAATTCCATAAAACAGCTTTGCTGAGCAAATATCACTTTCTCTTTAAAGTTTCATTGCTAATTAAACTGTGATTCATAAGAAGGGAAAAATAAATTCCTATCTGGACATAAAAACAGTAATATAATTTAGTCTATGCAGACTTTCATTATAATTTTATTAAAGGATATTCAATAAGAAGAAAAATGAACCCTTGGGGTAAAGTCAGTATTTAGAAACAATGATGAGAACAAATATTGATAAAAAATATGTCAGCACATTTAATTAAAAACTATAAAATTATATCTTGCCATTTTATGATACTGAAACAAAATTTCAAAGAAAATTTGAGGAAAAATGTGGAAGATGAGGGTAACTAGAATAAAAATAATAATAGTTAAAGTCAGATATTTTGTGTCTTACCCTCACTGTCAGAGTTTTTCTTAATAAACTCATTCCTGATACCAAGAATTGAAATAAGATAGTATATTATATTTGGGCAGCTCACAAATGTAACAGTGAGTGTGATGCCTAATATGTACAATAGAGCTTCAATAAATTAACCTGGAAATAGTTAAATTAATTTAATCATTATATAAAATGATGTTTGATTGTGACAACATTTATTATAATAAATCTCAAAATACTTTAAAAGAAACCTTGTAAGTAGGTAGAATAAAGGGGTAACTTCAGCTTTTGGTACACTGTCAATATCATGCAAATAAAAACATGCCAATTAATTAGAACGTAAAGAGAGCAAAGGAAATAGCAAGTGGGGAGCTTAGGAAAGTGAAACTTTTTTTTTTTTTTTAATTGAAACTTGACCATGGTTCATCGGTATGCTATGCTAGGACTAATGAACATTTCAACATCATTACTGTCCTAAAGTTGAGTTTGTTTTGAAACAGTCTATACAATTCTGGTAAAACTATCAATGATCTGAGGGTTATAAATAAACCAAACAGTAGTTATGCAATTATTTTAGGTACAAATCTCTAGTTATTATTTAAACCCACTTTCATAAAATGTATTTTTTTTTCTTTGAGAAAAATATGCACTCTTTTTAGCTGAAGGAAAGCCAGTTATTCTATACTCAGATACCGAGAACCGAAGGACTACTTGTTCTATCTTTATGTATTTAGAAAACTTAAATAAATATAGCATTTCTTCTGGGCTACTACACTTAGATATGTGACTACTTTATCACTCATGAAACCATCAAGGACTCAAGAGGAAAAGAGTACAGTGTAAAAGAGACAGATTAATAATTTGTATTTGAAACTCTTGGTTTACATTCAACTACTATTTTTCTACTCGCTGAAACTCTATATTTAAAGGTAATGCTAGTGAAGATAGATTCTCTTAAAGTAATGCTGATTCATAAACACTTCACTGAGCCAAAAGTATAATTTAATGGCAAGAGAAGAGCTTTGAATGGAGCTAAGGAGAAAATTGTATTAAAATGTTGCCAAGAAGGTATGTTCAATTGACTCACATTGCTTGGGACACCTACTCAGAAGTACTCCATATTTTTAAAAATCAGGTCAAGTTTGTTATTGCATTAATGCACTTTTGTGATTAATTTTACTAATAAAGAATATCCATTTTCACAAAGCATGTGTAAAAAATACATTACTTTTAGAGAGAAGAGATTTGCAAGGTCAATTGAGTTATTAAATAATACAGAATGAATTCATTGTACTCTTTTAGAAAAGAAAACTGATTATGCCAATAAAGAAAACAAAAAAGCTTTTAGTTTTTTATCTGATTATAAAATTAAGCAGCATAATAAATAGTAGAGTAGATTTAACTAGGTATTTCAATCACAGTATTAGATAAATTTAGAAGTATATCAAAGACGATATCACTGTAGGAATTTTAAAGTTTCATTGTTTTAAAGATTTGTAATGCTATGCATCACATAACAAAATATATGAGTTTAATAAGCAAGAATTAAATTTTTTTTTTATTTTAAACTAAAGGGTTGGGACCAATAAAAATTGTTTATTATTTTACCAGAGCAAGTTTATCACTTGGTTCAAATTATAATTACATTTTACTTTTTTTTTAAAAAAAAAATTCTATTTGTATAAGTTTCTAACTGTAATTCTGACATATTTGTTGAAGCGTCAAAATAGATGAATTTCAAAATGTTGCCCTTTGAGTCTTGAAGCCAGAATTTTAAAATAGCAGTGATTCCTTTGAATACAAAATGTGGGCCAGATTCCTCAAAAAAGTGTAGTAGATATTGAAGAGTGTCAGCATTATAGCCTACAAGAGAAAAGCTAAAGGAATCAGTACTTCTTTGCTAGTTTTGTTTTCTCAAAGACATGTAATTATTTTGTTACTACATTCAGCATACATATATGCTGAATGTGTCTACATGCTGAAGGTATACATATATTTAGTATCTATATTGGTCACAGTAGATGATACATAGATAAACAGGTCCATGTCTATCAAGGGAAATTAGAAAGCATTATGCAGTTATTTAATATACATTAATAAAATTATCTGAACTAAGTTGAAAATGATGTTAAAATTCCTTAGAATGTTGGAATAATACAAACACACACACTCAGTCAGAACTAGTGTCTGAAGTACGTGGATGCCGACAGGCGTTTACAGCCCAGGAAGCGCCTTCCCCAGGTTATGTTCTCTCTCTCTGGATGCCAACACCGTCTGTGGTGGAGCAGCCCTGTGTGACATGTGGAGGATGGGAGAGGAACTCAAGCCTTGTCTTTACTCCTCCAACATTTGGGACGGGTGTGTGGGGCTTCAGAACTCTTGATTCTGTGGTGACCTATGTCTGTCCTCTGTGAATCACCTCCCACTTTAGCAGAGGCGGCGGTGACCCCCAGAAGCAGTCTTCTATAGATCGTAAAACTTCCTGACTCCAAAAGACAGCTGTGATTTGACAGCTATCATGCCGCCAGCGACCCTCTCTCCCTCAACTTATCATTTTTTGATTGCCCGTCCCTCGCATGAACTCCTTCCCTGCTTGGAAAAGCTACAATGGCCTCGGTTTTCATGTTTAAACTCTGATAAATACATCGGTACTCAGAAGCTGTGGTATCAATAGTTTCTAATATGTTGTCAGCATTTTTATTCAGACCTATATATAATTGTTAGCTTTAGATGGAATGGTAAAAAGGCTAAAATAACATAATTTTTCCCACTTAGTTGCACCTACACAAATATCAAAACTCTTTCACAAACAAGTCATGACCTTGTCTCATAATTTCAAAATACACTTTACCC
>NW_011888841.1:5807222-5835521 GCF_000151845.1 Pteropus vampyrus
TGAGAATTACAGAATCTTCATAAATAACCTCATTTGATTCTTATACCTACTTTGTAAAGAATGTAAGACAGGAAATAGCCTTAGAAAGGTTAAGAGGCTTGTCCAAGGTCCAAGTATTAAGAGGTAGCAATAAATCCAGAAATCAGTTTTTTTTTTCTTTTGTATTAGGTCATTGCTCTTTCCATACTAATACTATAATGGACCTGACACACAAAATATTAATATATATCTCCCTTATAAAACATATTTCTCAAAAAAATAAAAATATTTTTATTCTACAAAATGAGACTAAGCAAAACTAAGAAAATTAAAATTTGATAACAACTGTTAATATTTTAATACATAATTCCTGTTTTTTGTGTATTATAAATAATATGTCATTTGTTATTTACAATTATTTTTAAGGAAAATATATTGTATTCATTGCATAATGGTTCAATTACTCTAGAAAAAATAATCTCACTGTTACCAAGAATAAAATTGAAACTGCTAGCAGGGTCAACTTCCTGTAGACCTCCTCGCGAAATCTTGAAAGACACTTCCCTGTCCCTGTGTTTCCCATAAAACTCCAAATCAGAAGGCTGTTGGATCGTTCTGGCCAGCTCACCTCACTGCCCTGCTGTGGTGACAGCGCTGCCTTTTAGCCAAGGAAGTGCCAGTAGCTTAGTCCTCTGTGTTCATGCCTCTGCACACAGAGTCGATCTTTTCATTCCACCCCTGCTCCGCCCACTTCAGCCCAGGCTGGCAACACTTCGGTATAAAATTCCCCAAACCTGTCCGTCTCCTGTGCAATTCAAGGGGGCTGGAGACATTGACAAGTGGGTCCTGCACAGATCTCTTCTAAATAACCACATCTCTATTCCTGGCTCTTGCTGAGATGTGACTGGATACTTGTCTCAAGAAATACTTACTAAAGTATTTAGTAAGTACTGGATATTTGTACCAAAAGTTGTCCAGCAATGACTTTGGTGATCTCTCCAGGGCATCTTTCTCATTTTCTGCAATGTGGATACACTGAGAATTTCCCAAATCTTCAAGTTCTGGTTTCTTTTTCTTTTTTGCTAGTATAGATTTAGTAAATATGCCATTTTAGACTTAAAAAAAAAAAGTTTTTGTACTTTCCATGTTTTTGATAGCATTGAAAATTTTGAGTAGTTATTTTTTTTTCTGTAGAAAGACCATCAATTGAAATCTGTCTGATGCTTTTCTCATGATCAGACTGGGATTATATTTTTGTTAATGCTGCTGTTGTTTTTTGTTATTTTTGGAAGGACTATCACAGAGGTTATTGTGACCTCTTTTAGTTGGTTTCTTTATCCCTTTGATGCATTTTTCTCATTGTAGAATTTTTGAGCACTTCTTTAATTTTTTAAAGCACCATAAAATCTCTAGGATACTCTTGTATAATTTCTGGTCTAGTCCTAGAACTAGCCATTTCTTCAAGATGTTTCATTTTTTGGAAAATAGCATTAGAAACCAAAATCTGGATATTGGGTGATAGTTTATTTTTATACAATAATGTATAATATATTATTAAGTAAAGATATACATGTAAAAATATTGAAATGAATAAACACTCTACTTCCTTTAAATAAATAATAAGCTTTGGATTCAAATTTTGGTTGATTTTATATCATGTGATTATTTTTCTCATATTTCATTCATCTTTTAACTTTGTTACTGGTGCCTTTTCCTGTACAGCCTTAAAACACATTTAATGTAATTAAATATATCTATCTTTACGTTTTGATTTATGCTTTGTGTATTTTGTTTAAAAAATTTTAGTACTCTCAGAATATAAATATATCCAGCTATACCACGTTTAAAGTTTTACCATTTCATTTTCTATGTTATTACATTAATTGAACATGTTTTTTGAAGTATGATGTGATATAGAGACTTAATTTCATTTTTGTACATATATATCGTCAATTATTCTAGAACCATTTATTAAATAGTTTAGCAATCATGAACTAGTTTGTAGTACTCTATCAAATATTTTACTTCTATATATGTTTGCTTTGTCTGTAGGCTTTCATCTTAATTCATTGTTTAAGGTAATGTCAAAATAAATCTTCATATTTAGTAAATTGACCACTTCCCTAATTTACTGTTTTTCAAACCTGACTAGGTCAGAATTTTATTTTACATTGAGAGTTTGGACACCCATAAGGGTTTAATAATGGGAATATAATTATTCAGGTAGCAATCAGGTGGATAGCTTCATTCAATTTCTACATATGAAATTGTCTCTCCTTTTCTAAACCTGCTAATTCATTTAGTCTAAAGCCTTAGGCATCTTTCCTCCAGCCTCTTTTTTATGGCTCCTGTATAAAAACAGAAATTTCTGTACAGCGTCTGTGCATTCCTTTATAGCTCCTGACTCCTGACTTCTGCTTCCTTTGGAGGCTATTTGTTTCTTTTAGGAGATAAATTCCTAATTGCCTTTATCTCTTTTGGAACCCACAGATCCACAAGTCTAGTGCCTCAATCAACTCACGCCTTAGATTTTTTTCCTCTTAATTTCTTGAACGGAAATACGTGTGTGTGTGTGTTTAGAGTTGGAAAGAGGATGGGAAATCAAGTGGAGAGTTGATATATTATATAACTGCAAATGAAACAGTTTTGTGAAAGCAGAGATTGTTAGGTATGAGCATTGAAAAAGAAGTCTGAGGAATGGACAAGTGGTCTTTGGCAGACAAGAGTTTCGCAGTAACAGTTCTTTGCCTTTCTATATTTAATGCCTTCTTTAATGAGCTTTTCTTTTATTCACTAAAACTGAATAATATGCCATGCAACTCATACAAACCATTCATAAAAAAGGGCTCGAAGCAGAACATAATGACAGATTTTCAGTAAACAAGAACAGGTTAAAGAGTTTGAAGGAAAACTAAAAGCTAAATCCCATAAGCATTCAGCCAAAAGTAGATAAATCTTCTGTCCTCAAACATTCCACTCCTGTGCTTTTAAATCTCTGAACTATTATGTATACATGTTGGTACTGGAAGGCACTCATTATCTATACAATAATAGCCTCAGGAAAAGCTACCTTTGCATGCCTCCTGCACTTTCAAAATTGGAACTACTGCAATCTCTAGTAAGCTTCCCCCCCTTATGTCATATTAATATAGAAATCTGGAAAGTTAGGCGGCTTCGAAGTATTTACTTTTTGTGCATATAAATGCTTGTTTGCTATTTGAAACATTACAGATTAGGTAGTCAATACTCTAAACATTTGCAAAACAATGTCACCAGTAGGCTATTTGAAGAAAATGTTTTGAGAATTATAAAATCTATGCATTTTGGTGTCCTGAACACCTTTATGAAAATGTCCAGCTCTTTATATTTACTTTTTAGCTTTACTTTAGCAATACAATTAGAAAAAAAATATTAAGAAAAAATAAAAGTTTTTGTTGGACTTTTTTAAATTTAAAATTTGCTACTTGTATTCCTTTCCTCCACTTCACCTCTACTTCTTTATCGTGACTGGGAAAGCTGTTAGCTAGAAAATCATTTGAGAAAGAATACACTTGCTCATGGATTAATTATGGATTGCCTGGGTCCAATGTATGAAATATTTTAATAGGTAAAAAAATGAATGAGAAAGTAGGACATTTTCTCATCTTGACTTGGTATAATATCGACTTTTTATGTCTGTAGAAAAGCTTTACTATTCTAAAAGTAAAATAAATAGTGAAAAAATAAAATTTATAAAAAGCATGCTTTTATATTTTATGTTCCTGCTTTATATGATTTAAACACATTTTAAAAAATTTCATAGGTGTAGCCAGTTTCATTAGACCAAAATTAAATTTCACAAAGCTTTCTGAAGCTTGGACTTAAAGACATTACACCTAATATATGAACTTGCCTTCCCTCTCTCCTGAAATTTTCTTAAAATAATATAAAGAAATAGGAAAAAAAAAAAAACAAGCTGATGATAGCAGAGTCAGGATGAGGTGATCAGTGGACAAAGGATCTCCAGATCTGAGAAAGATAAAAGCTGATAAAATTGTGTTGGCAAATAAAAGCAAAGGTAATGAAAGCAGTAAATGAGCAAGTCAATCTGTCTTGGGAAATTCTGGATTCTGAGCCTGAGAAATAGTGGAGGAAGCTAGGGAGGAAGGGTGAAAGAAGAGAAGATTAAAGTTGAAATAGATGGATGAAGAGAAAGTTTTTTGTTTTAATATACAATTGATTCTCCAGTGTTCGGCTGCCATGCAGACAGCCGAGAGTTTAGCCACAGAGGGGACAAATTGATGCTTTAGCATAAGGAAATGGAAAAAGAAGAATTAAAGTGTCAGAGAAGCTTGGCGGGTACCAGCATTCCAGAAGAAAACCCTCCTCCCCATTGCACTTTCATCCACGAGAATAACAAGTAAACTCTGAATGCTCACTCTAAAAAGAATTATGTCCATAAAAAAAAAAAAAAAAGATTCTCATATTCTTATTTAAAAAAGTTGTAGATTGGAAATAATCAGTACATATTTTCTAAAACATAACCAGTATGTATGTATATATGTATGCATGTGTGTGTGTGTGTATTTTATTTTATAACCATAAATAAGATAATAAGAAATGGAGTGAATGACTTAGAATGAAATAGATACTCAGAGACCATCCAAAATTTTTATTAAATATGTATTAAATATTATTTTAAAAGTGGAGAAGGATGGCACATACAAAGAGAAGCAAACATAAAAGATATAGCCTTTAAAAGCTAAAAGGGTTTGCTGAAATAAAGTTCTAATAACAATAGTAAATTGAGTCTACAAGATAAAATGATGGAAATACTCTGAAAAGTAGAGAATAAAGACAGAGACGGAATGTAGAAAAGAAATTGTAAGCAGCCTAGCGGATACTCTTATAAGGGCAATTGTCTACTTTGACACTAATAGAGGTTTCAACTTAGGAAACAGTGTATGTGGAAGAAAAATTATTATCGGAAATAATAGAATTCACCCATGAGGCCATCTGGTCCTGGTCTTTTCTTTGTTGATTTTTGATTACTAATTTAATCTCTTTATTTGTACATCTGCCCAGATTTTTATTTCTTCTCAATTCAGTCTTCGTAAGTTGTGTGTTTCTAGGATTCAACTCATTCCTTCTCGGTTATCAAAGTTGTTGGCATATAATTATTCCTAATAGTCCCTTCTGATCCACTTATTTCTGAGGCATCTGTTGTACTCTCTCTTCTTTCATATCTAATTCCATTTATTTTAATCTTTTCCTCTTTTTTTCTTAATTAGTTTAGCTAAGGGTCTGTTGATTTTATTTCAGAAAACCAACTTCTTTCTGGTTGACTTTTTCTATTTGTTTTCTAATTGCTTTATTTATGCTGTAGTTTTTATCATTTCCTTTCTTCTAACTTTGGACTTCGCTTAGTTTTCTTTACTAGTTCATGTCTTTCATAGTCCCAATGAGCTATACTTACCAAAATTATCACTGCTTGAGATGCTATTTTTTATTTTTACTTAAGAATAAAGGACTATGGTACTAGGAAAGACATTAAAAAGTGAACTATTATGTTACGTCATACAAGATCTAAGAAAGTGACAAACGAGAAATTTCAAGCCCTAAACTTTATAGGACAACTAAGACAGGTCATATTTTTAAAAACTGATTTGGTTTTAGTTAATTTGGGGTATGAATACGATAGAAATTAGATAATTTATTAAATTTTCTTTGTTCTTATTAAAGATACAAGAGATGCCAACAGGAAGCAATGTGAATACCTTAACTTTATAAATAGTATTTTAAAAAAGCAATAGTAAGATGTTTCTAATTTACTTTAAAACAAGATAAACAAGTCCCTTGTGCAATGATGTCAACAAGTTTTCTAATAACATAAAAAGTTTCAGGCTAATTAGAATCAAAGCATCAGAACCTTATTTTAATTGCTAAGACATGAATGTATGATCAAAAGGTAAAATGTGAACAGTACTCTTGAACACAGGTAGCTTCATTTAGAAAAAGAGATAATAACAAATAAAGAATATCCCTGACACCTTGTGATTCATATTTGATTTACTATACACCTTGCATTTAAATCCCCTCCATTACTTACACTTATTCTTCCTACTGTCATCACTTTTCATCTCCTCACTACTGGTAAGAAATATGTCACTGAGATAACGACATCGTGTCCCACAAATGCTGTGGTCTATTTAACTGAAACAGCAATATTCACTAGTGCACTGATGCTGACACAGATATAGTAGAACAATTTCACCTGGGAATTACTCTCCTTGCCCAGCTACTGAAGCCAGTGCTACTGAAATATAGGTAGCAAAAATACAATTATTAAGAATTGAACCATAATCTTTTGTCAGGCTCCTATAGAGGTAAAGGCTGGGGTGCTTCAAGGGCGTTTTAGAGAATTTCAATTTACCTATGACAGGTAAGTCACGGTTAAGAAACCAGCCATACAGACCTGTAACATGTGAAAGATAGATGAGCCACCCATAATGCATCTCATCCAGCTCGCAGTTTATTATGTTCTTATTTTTATTATGTAAGAGAAGCATAACAATTTAATAATCATCAGCCTACATATTTCAGCATGTTCATAGCTATAAATATCATCTATCATGTTTAATATTCTGCTTGACTGTTCTAGAAACATTCGACAGGTAGCAAACCTAATTGCAAGAATTATTAAGATTAATAAGAGGAAGTTTTTGAAACCCTCCTAACTCCCATTTGGCTCTTGCTTTATTATTATATCCTAGCAAGTATAACACAATATAATCTATTTTCAATTGTTTCCACAATGAAAGAATAATTATATCACATCTGATATCAGATAGTGATGCACTTGATTCTATCATCACATTTTTATGAAATATCATTAATATTCATATAAATAAATATGTTAACATGAAGGTGAAATATTTGGGCTTCTTTTGAAATTCCTTCCTGTCCTTCTTCTCAACCCTATAATCTAAGAAAAGAAAACATCTCAAAGTATTACCTTCAAATAATTTGTATTTTAAGCCCCGTCAAAAGTGATGACTAGGTTTTCATCCCTTAGGAAGATACAAATTTAATATAGCATTATTTGATGCATCAAGAAAAATATTGTTTAGAAAATCTCAAAATGAATAAAGCTTAGAGAAAACATATTTAAATATGTTTAAAAAGACTTTTACTTGAACCTATATATTTGTTCGATTTTATTTTGGTGTAAAGTTTTGATTTAAATTTAAAAATATAATTTATCCAGGAAATACAGTGTCTGTGAGACTGCTACTAGAGGAGATAATTTTCTATAAGTATTCAAAATGAAAAATGTGAAATCACAAGGTATAGTTTTATTTCCATCAAATTAAAAAATATTTTAAATCAACTACGTGCAAGTTTTTATATCATTTATAGAGAGATTTCAATCCAATCCCCCCAAAATACTATCTGTGTACCTTTTATGTCCCAGGTATTGTATAAGACAGTAATAACTGACAAACAATACCTAAGAAGTTCACTCAAAAGTTAACACTCCTCTGGGGATTATTTATCTAATTGACAAAAAAAATGGAAATTCAGCCTGATAACTGTAATAATAGAGAAATCCTCAACTTTGCTTGAGTAAAGAACACTGGATAGTTAGATTGCGTGATGGTCAAATAGCTCTTTTCTATATGGCACTGGATCATGTCTTCTCTCCCGCAAATCTCTTTTTCATCAATGTATAACAAAATATTCTTTATATTATACATATTTATTATTTAAAAGGCACAACTTGATCTTAAAAAGTAAACAAGATAAGAGATTAAGAGAAATACCTTTCAAGCATTAAAGTTGTATGAAAATAGAAAAATAACTTTTTTTCTCTTGACACAATAGGGTCAAGTATATCTATAATCTGAATTTTTATACCTGAGGAAAGTGACAAGCCTGATATACTCTAGCCTATTGAGGGAAAAGTTCTAAAGACTGTCAGGGTTATCAGAAGCATGTGGGAATCGGCTTGTGATAAAATTTCAACATCGGTGAAATCTGTAAAAGCTCATCGACATCTATCGGCACAGGAGAAAAATTGAGAGGCTACTGGTGCCCACCTTCATCAATTAAACTACAGAGAGAGAGAGAGAGAGCCTTTCTGTCATTGAAGAAATTAAAAGGAGAGAGGGTGGAGCTTATGCTAATTCATTTGACTACTAAATATTCCATATTTGCCAAATACAGTAGACGTTAAAGATAGAAAAAAAAAATGTTTCTGGAATAAACTCAGCAAATTCAATGAATATTTGCCAAACTGTTTTCTGGATTCTTGTGATTGTCTGGGGCCAAGTGGTGGCAGCAGTAGCTAAAATTACTGCCATCTCCAAGCTGGAACTGCTGCTACGAATTCTGAGATGCTGAGCTTCCCAAACGCTCTCTTTCCTAAACGTCTGATTCTTTGCCCTCCCATAAATCACAATTTCAAACCCACTGTGGTAATATTTTTTTGACTGTCCACTAAAGAAAAAAGAAAAAAAAATTAAGTGTTAATTATCTGCTTTTACCCCTCAATTTTTATGCTATTACTGTAACCATCAATAATAAAAAGGAATGAAAGAAGCAATAAGGCCATCAGTTAACGCATGAAGAATAAAGAAGAGAAAAATTAGATAGATATTTTACGTGATTAGTCCCTATGAATAATTTGATCAGGTTAAATACATAATCAAAACTATCTTTGGTGGAAATTATATGTCACTTTTACCGAGACTGTAAACTTGTTTTGTATGATACTGTAACATCATAATGACATAACAGAGTATCTTGCTTGAATATGAACAAGGACCTAGATAAGTAATCACCACCCCTCAGCTTCAAGCGCCCATGTGAAAGACCATCTGGGTCATCTGGGCAGAGAGGCTTGCTTAATTATCAGTGACTTAGAGGGAAAAAAACAAAACAAAACAAACAAACAAACAAAAAACAAATTTATTCCTTCAGCAAACAATCTTGAGTGACAATATGTATCAGTCATAGTTCTAAGTGAGCATGACAGACATGCTTTGCCTCCCCATGCAGCGAAAAATTTAGTAGAGGAGACAAATAGAAATGAGTAAACACATACATAGATAATTACGTTTTGGGATGGCTATGAAGAAAATTCAAGGATGAGATAAATAATAGCAGGGATTCCCTATTTATACAGCACAGTCTGAAGTCTCTCTACCCAGCTCAATGGCTGATACCTGAGAGAATGCAGTTCTCAGGGGAGGGGAGCGACTGAGAAGCCACATGGCCTGGCAGAGGCAGAGACACAGCCACACCATGGCCTCTGCACACCGGGACAAGGGTTTGGCAGAGTCAGCACCAGCAGTTCCAATTAGAACAATAAACTTTAACGGTCACTTTTTGATTATTACGTGCCAGGCATTGGGTGAAGTCTTTCAATTCTCATAAGAAGTCGTCAGGGGAGGTTTTGGTATTAACCTCATTCTATAGAAAGGGACATGAATGTGCAGGAAGGTAAAGGATGACTCCGAGGTTACAGTTAGGGGGGGACTAGTGCACACATTCATCCTTACCACGTTACATTACCACTTCCCCACATGGCAGAACTTAATCATTCCCCACAATTCCCAAATTAGCGAAACCACTTTCAAGAGAACAACATGACAAACACCAAAAGTGCTAAGTTTCAGGATTCTCTTAACACTGATGGGGCATTATAGTGTCACATTGTATGAAGGTGACTTTTCCTGATGCCGCCATGAGGATGGAAAGAGAGAACAACTCTTACAAAAGAAAACTATTGAGAGACTGTTACAACAGTAGAAAAATTTTCACTTTAAGAGCCTTTCTATGGCCAACTTTCTTTGTTGTACATACACACACACACACACACACACACACTGATTGTAAAATAAAAAAATTAAGGAAAAGCCATAAATATGTCTTAAATACATTTTCAGTTTTAAGGAAAATTGTTAATACAATGTAGAAATTATATATTACCCATATGTTCTAGGCATGGGAATTTAGTATTAATTTATATATTACTGTATAATAGTACTCCTTAAGCATCAAGCGAAATGTCAAATACCATTCTCTGAACCAGTTCACTTAACTCAAGGCACTTTTTTTTGTTTGTTTATATATATAACCTATTCATTAAGCTGGAATAGATAAATCATTTTTAAGTTTTCTTATTTACCATTCTTTCATCATGCAAATAAGTTGAGATGGAGATGAACAGAAGACAATTAGTATGATACATTGAATCCTTATATATACACATACATTTAATATATATACATAATATACACAGTACATATATATCAATATTAAATAAGCTAATTTAAGTGACAGGGTACAATGTGGTAATTTGTAAGAACTGGAGAAAAATATTAGGGGAGAAATTTAGTAAGACAAAGGAGGTAAAGTGAATTGTTCATTTAGGGTAGGTATTATAAATGCACGGGCATGGCTGATCAATCAGATCGTGTAATTTGTATACAGTGATATTTAGTTGCTGGGAGACTAGGTGAAAAAAATCATTAGTTGTATTTCTCCATAGTTCAAGTGTTGTCAAGTGAATATGATAAGACAGCTGTATGTGTCAAAAATGTTTGGAATATGGTGTTTACAGTATTGCTCCATGGAATGTCAGTTGAGTAAGATGAGAAGATAAACAGAAAAAAAAATAAAGAAAAAACACAGACTATCTACACAAAGGGATGTTTGGTTGGTAATGGCTGAAGCAATGTATTTACAAGGTTTAAGAGTATGCAAAAGGGAGTGAGTGAAAAGTTAGCTAGGAGGAGGTGCCTGGAGATGAAGTCAGGGAATAAGAACACAAGAAAATGTAAGGGTGCCTGCCTATGTCTTGTAATTGCTCTCCATGCACATGGCTTAACAAAAAGCCATCAACTTCAAACAACATGACTTCATCTCTTGGTCACAGTCGAAAGGTCCAGAGATAGCATCTGCTATAATTTAGCTTAATTAGTTTATTTCCCAAGATTTTGAGCCCTGGCCCAATCACACTGTTTCTAATGACTTGAAGCAGGAGATGAAAACTTTTGGATTTCCACTGGGCATTTTTCATCCCATGTGGAGGATTATCAAAGACAATTTTTTAAGATACAAAGAATAAAAATACCATCCCCATAGAGAGAAGAAAAATAAAAGAGAAAGAGTCTTGTTCCAGTGAATTTTTGTTCTTGGATTTCATATGCTAATATCCTTATAATGTATTGAACTTTTAATTAAACTTGCTTCTAAGAGAGTCTGAACTACTACTTGGATCACTCTTTCTAAGAGGCACTGAAGTTAAATAAGATTGTGACATGAAAATAAATGAGCAAAATATTCTCTTGATGGCTGTTTCAGTTGCCTTTGTTTACTAGTTTGTGATGCAGTCTTATTTTGTATATTCAAAGAGAGCTGTGTGTCTCCTCTAGGTACAATTTTCACCTGCAGGTATATGCGTGTCTCTTGGAAATAAATGTTAAATCATGTTTGTATCTTATTTGTGAAATATCAATAGCTTAAAATGGCATGATAATATCTGGAAATATGCTCCTATCATGCCAATTCTCTTATAGAAAGGAATCAAAATTGACAGTTGAGTCTGTTGGTTTGTTCTTTTTGTTAAAAAGGTTCTACTTATTTTCTTCCATTTACCTGTAATATGCTATTAACTCATTTATTGTTGATACTCTAACGACAGAGGGACTAAGAAACAAGAAAATAAGTGAGACAACTGTAATACATGTCCTTGCACAATGACCCAATGAAAGTATCACATATTTCTCTGGTATCTGAAATTATTGTAAAATGCAAAGGAATTAGAGCTGAGGTGGGTGGACAATCTGCTTATAATTAGTTGACCTGTGAAACAAATTGGATATGTGTTAATCCTAAGGCAGAATTCATGTTTAGTTATATATTCAAATAATTACAGTTGAAAGGATTCACACATAAAGGTGCTACATGATATTCTTTCCCCTGAGGCAATAATTTCCTAGTAAATAGAAAAAAGTAACTTTCAAAATAAATTCCCTGTGAGCAATGACAAACAGAATGTATATTCTCAACTATATTAATATAGAGCATATAATTAATGCATGATTACTAATGAATTTATTAATTACTACATTTACATATTAAACTTGAGGTCTTCTATGTATTTTTCAAAAGGTTATATGGAAGTCACTCAGAACCTAATTCAAATCTGTGTAGAAAAACAGAAAATAATCTTGGAAGATATAGTCTTTGAGAAGACAGAAAAGTAATACAGTCAAACAAACAAATTAGAGTTTTCTGCCTATTTTGTATAAGGTATAGCACCAAAAATATAAAGGTAAGGTCTACTTTTTGGCTCAGTGATTTAGCATAATTTCCTTACGATTGTAATTAAAATTAATTTTGAATGTCATAACAAATATACTGAATTCCATTGTGAGTGAACACTAATAGTCAGAGAGGCACACTTACTCTTCAAATGCATGATAGTCAATTTTCATTTATCGTCACCTAATTAAAAATAATGTAGTTTTCTTAAAAACAACAAAAATCAGTTCATTTAATTCTACCATAGGAGAAAGAAAAAAAAATAGTATTTTGTTAATACTTGATGTTTTTTTACAAGTACATTTAATATTCTAAGACAATGCAAATACATGTTTTAGAAAGTCAAGTTGGCAAAATGCGAGTTATTCAGTTCATGTGTCATTTTAAAAGTTCAAATAAGCATCCAGAAGTAAAATAAAAATTGCCTGCGTGATCCAAAAGAATGGAAAATTATATCAGTTGGAGACTGCAACAGAATCTCTTAGGAAATAACCCAACAAAAAAACATTCATACTTTATCTTAAGGATACTGTTCAATCATAATTATTTTTCTTCTTTGACTTTATTCATTCTTTGGCATAATGCCTAAACAAAAATTGGATATTTTACTACCCTTAGTAGTTTTAGATAAATACCTGCAGCAAAAATGAACTGATCACATTTCATCCATTAATGAAAATGACAGTCACTTGATTAATGGGTTTTCCCAATAATTTCTCATTATTTTAAACTCTTCTACAAATTAGGAATTTTAATTATAATATGAAATAGTATTAAAAATGAATCCATTTTATAAAAATGAGATCGCACAGGCTTAAAATATTTATGTTAAAAAATTCTAAAAATAAGCTGATCGTGTTTTATAAATTTTATATTTATATAACATCAACAATGTTCATAATCAGATATGAATGCACACATATGCTTATAATTTCTAGCAATAATTATCACCCTAAAATATGTAATTATCCATATGGTATGACAAATAAAAATGTTGTGAATTTGAATACAAAGAAAATAAGTAATTATATTTATTTTGATAGGATTAGTAAGAGTTTATCATCTTGATAAATATCTTTGATTAAGACTCCTAAGTCAGTGTTACTTTTTGCTTTTGAGATATTTGTGACATATAACATTAGTTTCCAGTGTGTAGCATAATGGTTCAATATGTGTATAATGTGAAATGATCACCACAATGTCTATTTAACATCTGTCACTAGACAAAGTTAATTTTTTTCTTGTGATAAGAATTTTTAAGATCTACTCCTTTAGCAATTTTCAGATCTACAATACAGTATTATTGACTACAGTCACCATGTTGTATATTATATCCCTAGGATTTATTTTATAACTCAAAGTTTGTACATTTGATTGCTAATTTGATTCTACAAATATTTAATTTTTTAGGAGATATAAATCAAGAGAGTTCTTCAAGTCAATTAAAGGGAATATGATAATAAACAGAATAAAGCAATTCGGCCTTTAACCATCTGCTGGATATTGGAGAACGCTCTCAATTTCTATCTGAATTTTGTAGTTTTCAAAGTGACAAAATATGGAGCTACACTATACAGCTCTTCTAGCATTACATTTCTTTGTTCACAAAATTTAAAATTTGAAGCATCCACTTATGTGAGCTGTACTCGCACATGACAAGAATTTTTTTTTGATGTACATGTTATTGATTCTACAAACCAATAAATCAAATATTTGATTTTATTATATGGCTGTATAAAGTAGATATAGATATATAAAATACTTATGAGATGTACTTATTTCTATGTAATTAGTTTACCAAATTAAATTTTATTAAATGTGTCTATCTTTGATTAACTAAACATTTACTATAGAAATTTGCATTGTTCATTAAGACCCTGTTCATTCCTCTTCCTTCTCCTCTTTTCTCCTTCCTTTCCATTCCTTTTCTTTTTGTGTACAAAGAAACACTTTGCCTCCAAGAGCTGACCTATTTTTCCTTGCAACAGAGCATGATTTTCAGAAGAAAATAACTGTCATGTAAAAAAAAATTACATTAGCAGTTCACATTTGAATAAAAGCAGACTTTACATACACTCTACCAATTTTTTTCAAAATATCTATTTTTCAATTGGAAAATCTTTGAAAATACTCAATGGCAATTTATTTTTAAATGGTGCTGTTAATAACGCAACTCAAAGTAAGTTTGATTTTTGTTTTACCACACTGAATGCCATGTTGTCCTTTAAACTAGAGAGTCCCACAGGCCCATGGTGCTCTCAGAAAATTATTAAACAATGACGACACTGACTA
The DNA here is from genome assembly GCF_000151845.1 of Pteropus vampyrus. Classification (NCBI taxonomy): domain Eukaryota; kingdom Metazoa; phylum Chordata; class Mammalia; order Chiroptera; family Pteropodidae; genus Pteropus; species Pteropus vampyrus. Next base: position 5,821,806 of record NW_011888841.1, read on the forward strand.
TATGACAGGGTATCAGAGTTTCTGCATAATTACAAGTTAAGCACTACGATAAAATCTGTTCCATTTGTGACTATTTAATTCTTAAAGTAATTTTACACATTCTTCACTTCCAAGTTTATTATAACATGTATCTCATTAACATTACTGTATTTTTAAAAGCTGGTTAGGAAAACTGATGTGTCAACACAAATGTAATTTTTTTTTTAATGTGAAGACTTAGATCAAGTGACCCCGCATTCAAAACTCTGATGATAATGAGCAAACAGATAATGATAATGAAAATATCACCTATTTTTGTCTGTTGGCTAGTATGCAAATATAATAGGTTTATTAAGCTCTAAAATGTGTCAGTTTGTTTAGACATTATTTTTTATCTTTACAAGTCTGCGAATTTAATCTTTATCTAATATAAAATGTATATCTGGGTCTGTAAGTAGGGACATAGGTTTATCACCAGTCCCATTTTTGTAATTTATTTGTTAAATCACCAGCATCTCTGGTTACGTTAAGTCTCTACTCCTAGTAAGGCTTCTGTGGTCTCTTGGTTCAGCCTCTTGTCTGTGGGTTATATAAATCTTATACTTGGTATAAGTGCAACAACTTTTAAAAATAAAATTGGAGTGGAGGTAAGATTCTACCTTACTCCTTAATCCTAGATTATCAACTGGTATGGACCAAAAAGATGATGAACAGTTTTTACCTAAGATACATTACTTTTTTTTTTTTTTTCCTTATTTGTGGGGGAGGGGCCCGGGGTTGTGAAGGCCTGGTTGAGAAGGGTGAAGTAGGGGGTTTCCCAGGAAGACAAACACTGCATTTCTGGAGTGTTCGGGGTTGCTCTGTGGCTCCAAGGGCGTGGGGGAGTGGGTGTTTGGAGATCGTGACTGATGGGCAGGGAGTGGAATGGGTGGAATGCTCTGAGCTTCAGGGACAGCAGAGAATGGTGGCATCGGGCCCTGGGGGCTGCAGCCTAGACATTCTTCCCAGAAGAAGCCCAGTCTGCCGAGATCTTGAGAGTTCTGGAGCACCTGGGGGAGGCCCAGGTGAGGAACACCTGGGTGTCTCGGGTGTCAGGGGCACCTCATCCCAGGCCACCCAATAGCTCAAGACGAAGTGAATTAAAATAGACCACACGGAAAGTGCATGTTACACTACCTTTGGGTTACAGCCACCAAAAAAAAAAAAAAAAAAAAGGGGGGGGTGGGGTACAGCCTATTGCGCCTGATCTACTTTGGTGCACAGGCATTAGGTAGTAAGTAACTGAACATAATTACCTGTAGACTAACAATGTGCTCAAGTGACAGCAGGTAAATATGAGTCATTCTCAAGTTTCTCTTCCTCTCCCTCCCTCTGAATCTGCTCATCTCTCTAGTTTTGCAATTATAATTTTATAGCATTTGGTGATAACCTCTCTGAAGTTAGTATTTGAAAAATGTGATGACTCTCCATTAAATATGAATTATTTTCCGTTTCATTTTTCCAGTCTCATATAACATCCTTTATTTTAGCCAGAGAATAGGTCTTGTTTAGCCATGCATTTAGTTTACACAAGAATATTAGTGAGTAAACAAATTAATTACTTAAAAGATTTGTTTTAAATATTACAGATGGAATTTGTTTAAGATCAGGGCATTTATTGCTCACAGCACACACACATGCACACGCAAATGGGCAAACTGTTCTTGTATAGGTCTTCTTTGACTTTAAATTTATAAACTTTGCTTTTTGTTGGTTTTTTTTTAAGCTTTCCTCATGAATTTGTAAAGTGATTCTTCATTCTATATTATCACTATATATTTTACTTCATGGCACTAATTAATTGCATATCTTTCATCTTTATGCCAACTCTGCAAAATCTTAACTGCACGTGGCATTTACTGTAGTCTAATAGTACAGAATCTCTTAAGTTCTTATTGGTCTAAACTATTCGGATCTATTTATAAAATCACTGGTGGCCATTAGTGTGATGCTCATGTATCCAACACAAACATATATCACACAGTGTTTCAAAGCATTGTTCCAGCTATTTTGAAGACAAAGAGCCCAGACCTGGGTTCTGACTTCATGGAGCTTTCAACCAGCACATGGAAACATCACCATTACATACATAATTAAAATACAAGTTAGGACATCATCGGTATCTTAATCGTGGTCCAAAGGAACTGCCATGAAAGTACAGTTGACAGCAAGGTCATTCGCAAACTGGGCTCTTGAAAGATCAAATTGGGGAAAGTGAAGAAAGGAGGGAATGGAAACCCTGGATGCCCTCACACTAGAGACAGGGGCATCAGAAATCTGGGAAGTCATGGAAAACAGACTAGTTTTGTAATCTGTTTTAGATAAGTTGTTTGGTGGAGACTACTGACGAACGAAGCTGAAATGTCTGGAAAACGAGTTGTGACTGTGGAGATCCTAATACAGTAGGAATAATTGCAGATGCTACTTTTCAGGCCATGAGCAGCCCCTCTAGCACTGTCAGTATTATAAAAGCTCCCGTGAGATTAACTTCCAGCAGTGTTCTGGGCGCAAGGTAACCCTTGATAAACGTTCCTATTTATTTTACTTTCGTTGAGTTTTACATTGTATTCAATTTGAAAACTTTCCAGAGCTTACCCAACTTCATCATTTCTTTGTTTCTATCTTCTTTATCTATCCCTTCATCAATAGGGAATAGGGAGATTATAGCATTTTCTGGAAACTTTGACATTAAACATTTTTAAAAATTACTATTATTCTCTGTGACAGTAATTTAAATCTTTGACTGGTATAGCAGACCAAAGTAGAAAATATTAATTTCAGTCCTATTTAGGCAATGCTAGAATTCAAAATTTGAACCTTAGCAAATCAGTCATAATTAAGCTGGCATGAGAATAAGGAAATGAACATAAATGATCAAAATATTTCTGTTTAACTTGTAAAGGATATATAAATCTACTTAAAGTCCAATGTTAAAATATTTCATATGTCAATCATAAGTTTATTGTGTATAAAATCTTTTCATAATATTATAATGATATATTAAGAGTTAGGCTGTCATAGCCTCTGGGATACTATTATATAATTAAAAAAACTATCCATTATAAACGATCACTTGTGAAAATTAGGAGTCTAGAATGACTGTCTACTTTAGATTGCATATACTTTAGAAAACATTCTCTGTAAAAACATAGCCCTTCATTTCAAATTCTTCATATTTATGTACTATGTGATTTTAGAGAATTAAAAGCATCTTTAACAATTACTACACTGCAAACCATCTTCACTCAGTTGCTTCGGCTATACCGAGTGCTCTCCGGGAGAGCGTCCACAGAGCCTGCAATGCCCCCTCTTGAGAGCTTCATACTTTTCGTTTTCTATTCCATTATTTTCTAGTGTTTGCTTCATTATTGTCTTCCCTCTAATTTCTTCTTTACTTACTCTGTTTTTCTAATTCCAGTTTGTGAAATGATTATCTGTTATTTTCCTTCTGCATCACAAGCATTTAACACTAAAATTGTTAAGTGCAAATGACCTTTTGTTGTGTGGGTGCAATGCTTTTTGTTTGTTTGTTTGTTTTTTAGTTCTAAAGTCCTGTTTATCTGCAAGCCTTTTTCCCCCAGTGTGTTGTTTACTTACCAAATATGTTTTGCACTTTGTTTTCCTAGTTATTTTTTGCTGGTTGAATTTGAATTCATTTTGTTGGTGTCAGAAAAATTAGTACTTTGATATAAATCCGGAACTACAAAAACTGTTTTATTCAGTTTTTCTGAACCCTGACAGATAGCAGAAATTCAATGTGGAGGTGACATTTAAGTTCTGTATAGTCTCCAGATATTTCAGGGATGGAGGGTGGGGCTCAGGATGTTAACCCCACTCTGAGTCAGTGATCTAAGGTTTGTCTGTTATTCCCTATGATGTTTTACAGGCTAAAGCCTTATTGCTAAGATGAATAAATAGCACCTTTCCTGCTTAAAACTCTTGTTTGGCATTTTCTCTTCTTTGTTTTGGCCCTGCTGACTTTTCCTATTGTCTCCTGAGCTCAGCTATTTATACAGAAGGCCAATGTATATATGAACCAGCATCTTTATCTATGTATTTCATATCACAAGCTATTTTTTAATATCTGCTCTATCATAATTCTAGATATAAAACTTAGACAATCACAACTCCACTACAGCATTCTTACGTTCTATTTAAGAAATCTGCCACCACCCATGTTTTCCTTTAAAAGTATTAGTTTTGCTATTCACATTTAGATCTATCCATGTGTGATAGATTTTTAATTGTAGCATAAAGTAGGAGTCAAGGCACCATTTTTCCAAATTGAAAGTCAATGAGTCTGCAATATTGAAAAGGTCAGATTTTCTCTATTGAATTGCAATGTCACATTTGTCATAAGTCAGTTTTTCTACATATTTGAATCTTTTTCTGAACTCTACATTTTATTCTATTAATCAGTTGATCTACCCTATACTAATCATATACTGCTTTAATTACTATGGATTAATGATATTTTAAAATATTGGGTAATTTAAGTTTTCCAGGTTTATTCTTCAAATTTTTTTGATTATTCTTGGCGTTTTATATTTCTATATGTATTTCAGAATCAGCTTAACAAATTCTGGAAAATAAACCTTATGGAATCATTATCAATGTTATAATAGTGAATGTTCTAATCCATACTTACACTACATCTTTCCATTTATATAGGTCTAATTTTATTTATGTCAATATTATTCTATTGTTTTCAATGCAGATCTCTCATTTCTTAGAGTTATTCTTAGATGTTTATTTTGCTGCTATTACAAATTGAATTATTTTAAAAATCTTATTTCTATTTGTTGTTGACACAGGACTATAATTGATTTTTTGCGTGGGCACACACACACACACACACACACACATATGATTTTGTATATTGAATCTTATGATCTTTTAAAATTTTTATTCTTTTTAGCTTTTCTTCCATTGCAAAGTCTGGTGTTCAATTAATATTTGTTTAATTAAATTTACAATTTAGTATCACTTAGCTCCCATACTGTAAGCAGACATGCTGGAAGATATCAGGGTATCTGAAAATCTGATTGATAGTGGTGATTATCATGGGTAAGATAAGATTTGGGCTCTCACGTTTTGATTAAGCCTTCGTTGGTATTACCGCTACAGGGTGCCATAAGCCCATTTACTCACAAAGACAAACAGGGCACGTTATCCCAGAGGTTATATCAAGCTGCCTGGCAGACATCAGCTTACCCACTCTGTTCTTGCAGAGCTGGGCCATGCCTTTGATTTTACCGGCTCTGTGCTCCTAAATGCTCACTTCTGATGAAGTATTAGCAATCAACATCAGTCACTCTAACTTGGTTTCAACCCTGTTTTATAGCAACTAGCAAACACACAAGGACTCCTCATGAAAATAACCCACCATCTCTCACCAGTTCTACTTCCTGGCTAGCAGTGAGTTCATTAACATACAAAATAAGCACATTCTTTATTCATTTGTTTATATCCCACACAATTCCTCTTATCATTCACATTTAAAACTAAAAAGTGCTTTATATTTCTTAACAAAAAATAGATTTTTAAATGTGTAAGAAGTATTATCAGTTAGAATCGAATAAAAACAATGTTTTCATTGCCTTAAAAATAACCCTATAAGATCTCAAGGATCTAATAGATTATAAACCTTTATTAATGTGGTAAGATATGCATAATGAAATGTGGGTCATTGTGATTTTCTGGGGAAAAGGGGCAGATATTGTGATGGGTTATAATTGTTTACTGCTTTCAAGTACCCAAGAGTCTAAGTTTCTCATAATCGACTTCACTTTTAACCAGAGAACCTTGTCCAAATATAATTACTTTGAATTTGAAATCACATTAAATATAAGAAGGGAAAATTAATGAAACTAGTTCAAAAACATAGCTACACCTCACTACTTCTCTGTTGATACCGAATTATTTTCTGTGGGTAGAACGAAGACAAATTAAACTCTATCCTTTGTGTGGAGTAACCCTGTAGATTCTTTCTGCATAGAACCCAAATCCAGGTCTTCTATTTAAATACGAAAAGATGAAGTTTTAATAATTTGGATGTATTATGATGAAAATATAAAATGCAAAGTCATTTCAGTCAGCTTTTAGTTCATGTTAAAATAACTTTCAATTATAAACTTGCAGAAAAATAGCAGTTTTATTTTTAATACCCTTCAGATGGGCAAAATATATTTTGAAACTTAAATTTAGTCTGTCTTGTCTTTCTCCTAATGTAGTTTTCTACTTATATATACACATGCACCATAAGCAAAAAGTGTCCCTTTTTGCTCCCTCACACCTCTCTCTCTGTCTCTCTCTCTCTTTTTACCTTTTTATATCTTTTGGAGACTGTTAAGGGATTTAAAAGCCTTGGCTTTCATGATAAGGAGCAAAACACTTTAGAGAAAAGTAGTTTTTGTACTCTAGAAAACTGGACTTATCAAGAAGAAAGCCTGAAAGAGGCAGTCATAAACCCATAAATGTTAAAGAAATGCATGAAGTTACTGTTTTCTTATAAAATCCATTTTGAAGATGGAAAAGGAAGTTTCAGAGAGAGAGAGAGAAAGGAGGGAGGGGAAGGGAGAGAGACTGGTGTTTTGTTTTTAAGACTTTTCCTTAGAGCAGTTCTAGGTTCATATCAAAATCAAGAGGGCGGTACGGAGATTACCTATGTGTCCTTCACCCCTACACATGCGCATCTCCCATTATCTGCATCCCCCACCAGAGTAGCTTATTTGTCATACAGTTCATCAACCTATACTGATACATCATCATCACCCAAAGTTGATAGTTTATATTAGGACTCATTGTTGTACATTCTGTGGGCTTGGACAAGTGCATCATGACACGTACCCAGCAATATAATATCATACAGAATATCTTCACTGCTCTAAAAATTACCCACGCTCCACCTAGCCATTCCTCTCACCTCTCTAACTTCTGGCAATGACTGATCTTTTAACTGTCACCATATTTTTGTCTTTCCCACAATGTCATATAGTTGGAATCATACAGTATGCAGCCTTTTCAGATTGACTTCTTTCACGCGGTAATATGCATTTGAAATTATAGAGCTCACATCTTGATTTTTTTTGAAATTTAGTTGGTAGGAAAGGTGACATAAAAAAGAGATTAAAAAAAGACAATAAAAATAGGCAAAGAGAAAAAGTAAATAAAATATATACTTATTAGGTGATACATGCTATGGAGAAAAACAAATTAAAAGGGAGACAGAAAGTTCTCGCTTGGTTGGGGAACTTGATACAATTTTAAATAGGTTAGCGAGCGAAGACTGCTGAGAAGTTAATATTTGAAAAAAGATGTAAATGATGTGAGGGAACAGGTCATAAGAACACTTAAGAGCGACTGTTACTGGTGAAGGAGGAATAAGTATAAAAACCCAGTAGTAAAAAAAGCCAACCTGTTGAACCTCAAGAAAATCAATATGAATTGGGTGAGTGAAGAGGAAGATTAGGAGGAGAAAAAACAGTGGCCTCTGTAGACCATTTTAAGGACTGGATTTTATTCTGAACAAGGTTAAGAACTACTGGAAGGCACCGATCAGAGGAATGATATGATTTGATGTATATCTTTAAAGGAACATCTGGCTTCTGGACTGAGGATAGGCGTGAGGAGGAGGCAGAAGCAGATGGGTTAGAGTGAGTCAGAGGCACTGCTACACTACAGTCAGAGCTCATGCTGGCTTGGACCAGGGAGGCATCAGAGAGGCGAGAGGTTTACAGTCTATGTATATTACAGATATGAGGCATGTTAATTCTCCGTGCCATCCTTAGCCCAATGTTATTCTCTTTGAAGCAGGCACTTGCATCGCCAGGATTCTCCTGTCAAGTGGCAGTCTGCAAGATTTTGCCAATAATCACATTCTTATAAGATTTGGAAGGCAGAAAAAAACAGAAGCCAGCAGCCCTATTTCTTTCCCACGGCAGCAGGCACATTTGTGGGTAACGATCATATATGACGTTTACAGGTTCTCCGGGTGAAGTCCTGGGTGTTTGTTTTAATGTTGCAGGGAGCAGCATTAAAACATTGAGGCTGGCCTTCCTGCAATTCTTGCATTCACAGATTTCATGACATTTAGCAGCACATTTTTGTTATTAGTGGTGGGGGCATTTTTTGTTTGTGTTTTGTCTCTTTTCTGTGATTTTATTTCCCCAACATCCGCAGTGGACCAGTAGTTCAATATGCTCTGCATGTACAATTAATGACTGCCAGTGAAAAAATGAGAGACCACACTGGGCAGTTAGTAGTGCTGGCCACACAGTGAAGAGTGTTTGAGCATCATGCTAAGGCCTCTGAATGTATGTTTAAAAGGTTTATAGATTTCAAGCAAAGGGAAGGGCATGGTCATGTTGGCGTCTTATGCCATTAAATTTAGCAGCACGAGGAGGGCTGAAGAGGAACAGCAGTTCGAAGGCAACCGAAATAATCTAGGTAAGAAATGAGAACACAGGCTGAGATCATGCTGGCATTGCTATTTGGCAAGAAGCTCAGAAGACTAGCAAATTTAACATAGCAAATAAGTTTTGTTTTCACACTGTTGAGACAGTAAGACAGAGTGGGGTAGTAATTAATAATGCAGATTCGAATCTGAGACGGTAGGAGCAAACCCTTGCTCAGTCACTTCTTACAGACAGCACTGAGGTGATCTACCTAATCCCCGTTGACCCCAGTAGGTGCTTTGTAAGTGTGCTGTGAGGATTCAATGAAATGATAAAATGATGCCTGGAAGTTATCTGCACAGTACCTAGAATGTAATGAGCATGCTACACATGTTAGCTGTTACAGTAATGGAGATGAGAATGACCCTGATTCAGATGATGAGAATTCAAGCCAGAAGACAAGAAATTAGATATATGGGTTTGCAGTAAGATATGGATTTAAACTAGAGGTTTAGAATGCATGCTATGTAATTTTGATTATATTCAGATAAAGAATATGTTTCAGAATGTATTTCAGAAAAGTATAATCTATCCATCCATCCATTCATCCAGCCACCTATCCAGTCTCTCATTTATCTATCCACCCATCCATCCATACATCCATTTGTTTCTGTCCATCTATCTCTCCATCATCTATCTATCTATCTATCTATCTATCTATCTATCTATCTGTCTATTTATCTATCAATCAATCAATCAATCATCTATATTTCCTGAGGGTCTTCAAGGCAACAAGAAGAGGAGTCTCCTTGTACCATGGCCAAGAACACTTGATGCAGCATCAAATCACCATTTTCGGTTATGTGGCTTTGGTTTAGCAGCTCAGTAAATTAACTGAACTTCTAAAATGAACTTAATAGATCATTTAAGAAATAATAAATATCTACTAAAGTATATTCCGCTTGCATGTCTTTTAGGAAATTATGTTACCTTTTGTTGAATTTCCAGAATGTGACTATCACTCTATAATCTAATATTTGTGACTGTCATGGTTCTCATACTGAAAACAGTAAATAATGATGTGATCATGTGGGTGTTTAAATTTATCGACCAAGTTTTCAATATACCATTTCAAACAAAAATTAAAAACAATATTTATGCAAATTATAAATGCGAATTTAAAATTATTATGAAAAAAAGTATACATACTGTTTTCTCTTAGTTATTCCTAAATCTTTGATCACTAAAGTATCATGGTCAAACAACATAGGAATTGTGAAAGAGTGTTTTTTTTTAATAATCAGTTTCTGTACGACCTTTTCCAAATTTCCCTAAGGTAGTGTGCTCATCTATTTCTAAATTAAGTGTTCCTATGTTGCATCTTTAATTATGAGTGGAATTTGATTTTTTTATTTCTTATAATACCTTCTCTATTTTAATCCACTATATGACACTTTGAGGTGTGTAATGACCCAGAGCTGCTTAAAAATAAATCTGTATAGTAATTCAGATATAATAATGAGAGATTACAGTAGCTTAGAATAGATTTAGTAGAGTCATGTTGCAAAAATCAAATTATTGGTGTTAACTATGCATACTCAGTAGAAAAATAGAAAGCAAAATAAAATTTAGAGTGTGATACAATTACTCTATTTCTTTCATTCAACTTATTTTCATATAAAAAACCATGTTAAATGTTTTCAGTACAAGAAAGACAGCAGAAAAGTTAGAGCAATAACTACATTGAATAAAAAAAAAAAACCATTAATCAGCAATTCAGGTTAAGTAAAGTGAAGGTGATCTTTATGTGCTTTCACAGAATCATTTTGTTGTTTAAATAAGAGAACTCATCTCTTTGGAAATCTAGTCATTGTTATTTGGAGGCAGAAGATGTCTGGAATATGTGATGGGATCTAAACCACAATGAAGTTTATTGGCTAGGCAACTGCAAGATGAAAAAAAGGTTTCTAAATGTTTATGTAAAACAGTTCCATCATAAATTAATGAGTTAGTGGCACACAATTCTTTCTCACTCCCACCTACATTTAGATTAGCACGACTGTCTTGATGTTTATTATTGCATACTTTTTCATCACCACCACAAATAACGCATTGCCACTACAAATAAGTGGTGGATAGAATGTTCGAGAAAAAATAAATATACTTAAAAAAAAAAAATGCAAGTATTAGTGCGACCCAATTTGTTCAGTGAAAATATAAGCTTGATAAGAACTTACTTCAAGAACATTTATTAAAGTTCTTCAGAGAAATAGAACTAACAGGATTGTGGTTCGAGCTGCAGTTTGAATTCAGCGGCAGGCTGTTGACAGAATTTCTTCTTGCTTGCGGATGTCTGTCTGTGTTCTATTAAGGCTTTCGATTGATTGGATGAGACTCACCTATATTATGGAGAGAAATCTTCTTCAAAGTTTACCAATTTAAATGTTAATCTCATCTAACTAACGGCTTCAAAAAAACATCCAGGATGATGTCTGACTAAATGATTGGGCATTGTGGTCCTGCCAAGTTGACATAAATCTTGGAAAATTGTCATCATAAGCAGGTGCGATGGAAGTAAAATACTATGCGCTATATAAGCTATGCTCTTTGTGGTGAAGTGAGAGAGTTGCCATTATTCATAGGTGGGAAAGTATTTCATCTACTAACCTGACTGCATTAAATTTTTTGTTTTTCTCAAGTATCCCGGAAAAATAAAAACACTTTGTGTTTACTCTCAAGCATCAAATAAACTATGATTATTCAGAAAAAAAATAAATGTTTGTAAAGCTTATATAAACTCGAGTGATAATGCTACACAAATAAATGGTTATATAAAGATATTTTTTAAAAAAAAGAAAATAAATTGAATATATGAAGTTTAAAAGAAAATGAGAAAAAGAATCAAGAGAAAAATCAAAGCAATAAAGCCTACTCAGTTATATTAAATATTTGTTATATTGATTGTGCGTGACAGAAATTATCAGAATGAAATCAGTGAATCAAGACAAACTTGAACAGATACAAAAGCATAATTTGCCCATATATGGCAACCTTTAACTCCAGTCTAGGTAAATTAAGAGCACTGCATGTAAAATAACAAAGTTCAGATCTGTGAATTAGAGATCAAGACATAAATTCTCAATTCAAATAGAGATTATAAAATAGAACCTAAATCATGAGTATTAAGAATAAATCAAATAAATTAATTTTTGATGTTTTAAGAAACACATTGTGAAAAGCATATTATACAATGTAGTTGTCTTAATCTTCATGTGGAAGATACACCATATGTGTTTTTGTGGAGAATAAGATATTGTTTGAGAAGAATATTAAAAACTCTGAATTCTGGGCAGAAATGTACTTGATTTGAAGGAGTTCTCTCTTAGAAAAATCAATTCGCCCTATTTTATTCTTTGCAGACGATAGGAACATGTGGGTGGGGTAAATAGGTGCAACACAGGGAAATGAAACTACTGTGAATGGTGGATACATGTCATTATATATTTGTTGAAATCTACAGAACGTACAAAGCAAAGAGTGAAACCTTAGGTAAATTATCAACTTTAGTAAATAATATATCCCAAACGTGACTCTGTTTACATTTGTAGTAATGATTTGTATGTATTTACAATTTATTTTGTGTAATATTGACATAGAAAGTTTTTGTTGATGGCATCATTTTGTTGTACATCATTTCCACCCACTTGTTTTCAAACTCTCTCTCTCCCCTTCTCTCTCTGTCTCGTCTATCTATGTATCTACCTACCTATCTATCCATCTATCATCTATCTATATGTGCATTTCTTATTAGCAACACTTGGTTTTTAATTATTTAATTAATTCAAGATGAAAATATTTGTCTTTTATCTCTGTGGTTTTATTCATGTACATTAAATATAACATATGATATATACCAAGTATGAAATTCCATCTTATTTTGAGTTTTCTTGTTAGCCAATCTATATTGCACTATTTTATCTCCCATTTCTTCTCTTTTCTGGGGTTGATATCCACCATTATATTGTGGTTGGGGATTTGGGCTTTCACGCATGAATTTTTGGGGGATACAAATCACTGACCCTGTCCTTTATGATAGTTCCACCCACCTTCTTGACTAACTACCACCCCCTGGGTCTTATTATTTCAAGTCTTCCCATTTCCAGTATGAACAGAGAAGGCAGTTCCACAATAACATCTTCTAAAGTCAGCCCTGGCCCACAGAAAGTAAACAACACTGAGCTCCCCCAAAATGCCGGGGCCTCCGTTCACTAGGACATTACTTAGCACTTTGATGAACCAGGTATTTTCTGGGCCCTTCTGTGGCACATACTGGGCTAGCTGGTTTCCCTGCCTCACATAACATGTCAAGCCTAGCACGTCTACCTCTGTGATGAGAAATCTGACCCCTTCGTGTCTATCTATTTTTGCCCTTCTGGCATTTCTCCTTCACTTAGTGAGCTATCATTTTGTCTAAACTTCCAAGATGCAGTCGAGCAGCATATTTGTGTTACTTTTTGGACTCCTCGACAGCATTTTCAATCCACTCTCATGAGAGTGTTCCGACAACGATCAACTCCTATTCCAGGCCCCGCAGAATCCAGCTCCTTCGGTGCACACCGGGTATGTTCTGCAGTTTGTGTGCAGTGCCTTTGCCCCACTTAGCAGGCCTAGAACTCCCTACAATGGACTATAATCTGACTTGGTTCTACGCATTGGTCTAGTAAGTAGGAAGGGAGGCGGAGTAGATTCCTGTAGGAGACACATGTTTTCTGGCAAAGCAAAAGCATTTCATACAAATATGGAACAAAATATTTTAAAATGTGTTTTTCTACGTTTAAATATCAAAGGCATTTTAAAGTGACATTTTGGCAGATAAAGCAAAAAATATATTCAATTAAAGCTTGGAGATTTTTACATCTCTCATTTTATAAATGCATTATAAAAATGTTAATTGGGCTGTTCTACATATTGAAATTGTTTTTTTACTAAAGACCATTAAAGACTATTAATGTCATGGAAGACTGTAATAGTAATAGCAGTTAAAGATATTTTATATTTTCCATGTGCAAATTTATCATTTTCTAAATACAGCCAGTGAAGGTGCTATACACAGACTACTTGCTTTTTGAAAAAAATACATATATATCTATATATACAGATATATAGATATATGTGTATCTTTATACATATATATATAGGCTCATAAAAAACATGCCTTTGAATTTATTTTAGAGAGCCAAAAGCTCCACCTTTAATATATCTTAGAGAATATGCTAGAGCTGTCACAGGTGTTAATGTGGAG
>NW_011888841.1:5836747-5841031 GCF_000151845.1 Pteropus vampyrus
AATACATATATATCTATATATACAGATATATAGATATATGTGTATCTTTATATATATATAGGCTCATTAAAAACATGCCTTTGAATTTATTTTAGAGAGCCAAAAGCCCCACCTTTAATATATCTTAGAGAATACGCTAGGGCTGTCACAGGTGTTAATGTGGAGCTAATTAAAAGAAAATATTATGATGAACATATGGCCAAATGAAAATCTTCTGGAATTCACAAAGAGACACTTCTTAAGAATTTAAGCTCATTTTAACCTTTTTACTTTAAGACCAATTTACCAGATAAATCCTTTTTGTTTTGGCCTGGCAGTATAAGTAGTATTCTCTGCTTCCTGTCTTTGTCTTTTTTTGTAATCTCTAAATATCAATCAGTAAGAGATCACGATCCTCTCCTAGTCCTCAAATATAAGCTTTATTCCTCTTCCTCCTTTCCTTTCCACCTCTTGAAAATTGGCTGCCTACTCTTGTCTGCTTTCATGGGACAAGGTATTTATCAATTCACCTTATTTGCTACAACTATTTCTCTCTCTCCCCTAGAATATGAATTATATTAGGCAGGAAGTTATGACTCTATTTCCATAACCTGAGACATTCCTGATACACAGTAGGTGAAGTCTATTCAGGTACTTTTTTTTTTTTTAATCAAATAAGTATATATTTGATTTCAAACTATAGGTAAATATTTCTTTATTTTTGTAAATAGGGTAGATAGATTTAGGAGAAAGTCATTGTGGGGATCATATTTGACCCGCCAAATCCACACTCCATCCCTCTCCACCTTGCTCTTTGCCCTTGGAGGCTGACCTACGTGAGTTTCTGTGACCTTTCTCTTCCAACTGGAGTTGGCCAGTCAGGGGTAGTGGCTGGAAATTCAATGTAAGGTAAGGAGAGTGGTCAATGAATTCACTTTCCTGCCTTCATTTTGGAGGTTATCTGGGATTTGTGTCCTTCACTAAAGGTCACTGACCTCTTCTAAGTGGTGAATCTATTTGACACTCTCTACTTCTCTTTCCTTATACTTTAAGGCCTAGAGGGTGTTGACAGCTCTATGACACTGTCCTTTGGTTCTTGCATCAAATAAATCTTTCTTGGATGCCCGATTTTGAGCATGCCATCTGTTTGCCACTGGGATAAAGACAGAACAAAAAAGTTCGAACAAAATATGCTAACTATAACAAGAACATAAGAGAGTGAGCAACAACATTAAAAATAATCCACAAACATTTACTAAAAACCTACACTTAACATGATAATTAATGATGAGAAACCTGAAGTTTTTTTCTAAGATCAGTAAGAAGGCAAGGATCTCCTCTCACCAGTGCTTTTCAACATCATACTGAAAGTCTTAGCAATTGTAGTAAGATAAGTAAAAGGTTAACGAATTGGAAAGAAAAGCAAATCAAGCTGCCTTGTTCACTAATTAAATGATCATCTATGTAGAAAAACCAAAATAATTGATTAAAAAACCTCCTAGAACTAAGAAGCAATTATAGCAAGACTGCAAGATACAAAGTTAATATACAAATGACAGTTGTTTTTCTATATATATCAGCAATGAACAAGTAGAATATGAATTAAGAAATATATTACCATTTACATTAGAAACAAAAAAATGAATATTTAGGTATAAAGCTATTAAAATATGCACAAAATTTATAAAAAGTAAACTACAAAACTGACAAATAATATCAGGGAATAAATGAAGAGAGTCCATATTCATGGATAGGAAGGCTAACTATTGTCAAGAAGCCAGTTGTTCCCAACCTGACCTATAGATTCAACATAATGTTAATTAAAATCCCAAAATGTTATTTTGTGGATATCAAGGAATTGATTCCAAATTTACATTTTGAAGCAAAAACAAAAACTAAAAACAGAGTAACTGACCCAATATTTAAGGAGATGTAGAACAAAGTCAGACGACTGATACTATTCAACTTCAAGACTTACTACAAAGCTAAAACAGAAGCAGTGTGATATATGGGGGAAGGACAGACAATTAGATCAATGGAACAGAATAGAATCCAGAAACAGACCACATAGATATATTCGACTGGTCTTTGACAAATTAGAAAAGGCAATGGAACAAAAGATAGTCTTTTCAAAATATGATGCTAAAAACAACTGAATATCCACATGTGACTCTAGACACAAAGCTTATACCTTTCACGAAAATTAACTAAAAATGGACCATAGAATGTAAAACACAAAACTATGAAGCTTCTAGATGAGCTATACATGCCTTCAAGAAAGATTAATACAAACAAGGAAGATCATTTTTTTCCAAGCCACTGATCTTAGTTCAGAATCTCAGGTGGTGGAGGCCCGTCCCAGCAGCTCAGGGAACAAGGTGGAACCCACCACAGACAAGATACCCTTCTGTCACAGGCACAGCCATGCATACTCACACTCACTCACGCACACTAGGACAGTGTGGACATGCCAGTTTACCTCATGTGCACATCTCTGGGATGTGGGAGGAACTGAAGAATCCGGAGAAACCCACCCCGGCTTGGCGAGAACACACACACTCCACACAGACAGTGGCTCTGGGCAGAAATTAAACTGTTTTCCTCATCAACGTTATAATGAAATGGCAATTTTTGAGGACCTGCTGTATAGTTGATATATATATATATAGCTGCATATCAATTAAACACTTGTAATTAGAATAATATGTAAGTGAAACTGGACATCTTGATAAGATGGTATATGCTACATTCTAATTTATTTTCTTCAATGCTAAAACAAGACTTAATATCTTAAGGAAGTTTAATTAATGTCTGTGACTGACAACATGATGTTTGTTAAACTAGATGATAATATAGGCAAAGTATTTCAGGGAATAAATTTTGTGATATCACAGATTTTACATAAAAATTTTTCTTATGATAGTTGTTGAGTAGGTGAATGAAAAACTAATGTACCTCTTATAGTCGAGAAATGGAAACATAAGTAAAATAAACAATACATTGAGTTTTTTTAATGCTTAGTATGTCTCTTACACTTTTTGCTACTATAAGTCTATTTAAAATGCATGCATTTAAATTAAGATGAGGTGGTACCTATGATTTTAATACATATACTTTATATTTTGCCACTATCACCAAAAGACACTTAGAAAATAAAATTGAAACATGTATACTGATTTGTTTTTAATTTTGATTATTTTAGAATATTTTTCATAGAGAATAATATAAGAATCCTTTTGAAGCTGTTGAGATTTCATATTATTTTGATTAACTATCCCAATCGAATGAAATAAAGAATTTTGATTTAAAAATTCAAAAGCAACATTCTTTTTCTAATAATTTTAGCCAGCGCAATAATAACTTTTTCCATTCAATTGAAAATAATGCAAAACAAAGGAAAGAAGAAACCCTGCCAAGTTTCAATTGGCTTTACACTAAGAACACAGATAAGATTGCCTGCTCAAATGAACTATTTTTCTTTGTGCAGATTACATTTCAATGCGTCAATGCATCTCTAGAGAAGATAGTTTATTTTGTTTTCTGCCACTGCTATGCTTAATGCCCATTTCTCAACTTTGTTAATAACCACCCCAAACAAAACATTCACCTTTAAAATACATTACAGAGATAATCCTGATTATCCTCCTGGCGACAGAAATTCTAAAAGTGTTAATATCAATTTAAAGGATCACCATTCACAGAAACACATATCTGGTCATTCAACCTTTCATTGCTAACAGTTATCATTTCTTACCATGATCTCTGGAGGTCACTGACTTGGTTTATCAGACTCCAAGGTTCTCTCACTGTGTGAATTTGGGCAGGTTGTCTAATCTTTCTGTTTACTCTCCTCTAAAATGAGGAAAAATATTATCTCAGTTTTTTGTGTTTTAAATGAGCCAATATATGTAGCATACTGAGAATGTTGCCAGACATGTAATAAAACTTTAATAACTACTATTACTTTTTTAGTAAAGATTTTTTTTTGCCAACTCCCTACCTACTCTCAAATTGCCTAATTTATATTTTTTTCAATACTATGTTTATATATACTTAAAATCAAATATTTATTATTTTCACATGTGATCTTGGCTCTCTGCAGATTCTAATTCTGAAAATTTGTCCTAGGGATAACTGCAATTCAGAGTTCATGTATATGGGTGCGTGCTGTGTGTGTCTCTGGGGACTGGCTGGGAATGGATATGTCATCTATGGTTTTAAAGAAACAACAGTGTAAAGCAGATTTGGACTAATACTTTGACAGTGAATCTTGAAACTGTTCTAATTTTTTCAAGAAGCTTTAAA
>NW_011888841.1:5841081-5843006 GCF_000151845.1 Pteropus vampyrus
TGGCGACAGAAATTCTAAAAGTGTTAATATCAATTTAAAGGATCACCATTCACAGAAACACATATCTGGTCATTCAACCTTTCATTGCTAACAGTTATCATTTCTTACCATGATCTCTGGAGGTCACTGACTTGGTTTATCAGACTCCAAGGTTCTCTCACTGTGTGAATTTGGGCAGGTTGTCTAATCTTTCTGTTTACTCTCCTCTAAAATGAGGAAAAATATTATCTCAGTTTTTTGTGTTTTAAATGAGCCAATATATGTAGCATACTGAGAATGCTGCCAGACATGTAATAAAACTTTAATAACTACTATTACTTTTTTAGTAAAGATTTTTTTTTGCCAACTCCCTACCTACTCTCAAATTGCCTAATTTATATTTTTTTTCAATACTATGTTTATATATACTTAAAATCAAATATTTATTATTTTCACATGTGATCTTGGCTCTCTGCAGATTCTAATTCTGAAAATTTGTCCTAGGGATAACTGCAATTCAGAGTTCATGTATATGGGTGCGTGCTGTGTGTGTCTCTGGGGACTGGCTGGGAATGGATATGTCATCTATGGTTTTAAAGAAACAACAGTGTAAAGCAGATTTGGACTAATACTTTGACAGTGAATCTTGAAACTGTTCTAATTTTTTCAAGAAGCTTTAAAAAAAAACTCCAAGATTACTCATATTATTCTTTTTACTTATTCGAGAATAATCTAAAATATTTAGATTGGGGTAGAGAGGAACTTATAAGAGAGATTCAGCTGTGGGAAGACACATGGATAAACTTGTATAAATAATTAGTAATGTATAAAAAAATCCAAAGATTCTTTTTAAAATTCTACATATACAGATGTGTATTTTAAAATACTTGCCCTTCGCATCCATGATTTTCTCATCCATGAATTTAACCAAACTTGGATTAAAAATATTTGAAGAAAAGTTACATTGCTGTTGAAATGTGCTAAGTAGTTTGACACAACGATACTTTCATCTGTACTGAACATGAACAGATTTTTTCATCATTATTCCCTAAGCAATACAGTTTAACAACTGTTTACATAGCACTTACAATACATTAGGTATTTTAAGCAATCTAGAGATGATTTGAGGTATACAAGAGGATGCGCATAGGTTATATGCCAACACTATGGCGTTTTACACAACAGATTTGAGCATCTATGGATTTTGATGTCCATGGGAACCCTGGAACCAATCTTCCAAGGACACTGTTGAGTGACTGTGTCCTCAGACAAAACTAAGACTGAAACTGAGTATATGGAAATGCACTGTTTATCAGTTTTCTAAATAAAATGGGGAACGTTCTTGGAATAAAGATACTCTTTGAAATCAGACTGAGGAATGGTTTTATAATTCCTCACTTGAACTGTGAGTAGTATTCACTGTTATCGAAATATTAAACTATTTTTCCTCTGTTGCAGCTTCCCCCTCCCCAGTAATTTCCTGTGAATCTAGTAGTCTTAAATTCCCAACATGCCGATCGCTGGCTGCCCAACCCCACTGCAGGCCTGTGCTGGCTTTCCATTCCCTGCTCTGTGACCCGGAGGCTGTTTCCAGGAGTAAATTAGTAACATTTTCATATCCATCTTTCTTATTTCCTTTGTTTTACAGATTACAGTTCCACACAATCCTGTTTCACAATGTGTATAACAATTTTCATATTATTTTTCCATTTTTTCCAGTTTTAAAAGTGTGAAATAAATCTGAGTACTACTACACCATTATATTCAGAAGTAAAAGGATGTAATTCTTGTTTTTTGATAACATAAACAGATATAGCTGGATATTAATTTTTTAGTCAATCTAAGAATAATCTCCTTTAATTGTATAGTCTATGCAGAATTATTATAGTTAATGACATTATATAGCTATTTTGTAAGTTTTAGTTTTATTTATCATGATTTATTTT
>NW_011888841.1:5844101-5848061 GCF_000151845.1 Pteropus vampyrus
TAGAATCCTCAGTGTTTCCAGCTCTCAAAGATTTCTCCTTTCTTAATACCTTGGCTGTTTTCTAAGATTGTGTTTGATGTGGTTGCTGTTATATATGCTTTGGCTATTTTTATGTGATAAGAATAGAGGAAGGCGCATTTGATATTACTCTGTCGTAATTCTTACAAGTTCTTTCATTTCTCTCTCTTTTCCTCATTTTTTTCTACTAGAGTACCTCTCACATCTTTAAATGTAATTAATTTAGAGCATATTTATCTTGAATGCTACAATTTTTAAGTATAATTTTGAAAGTTAGCTTTAAAATAAATAAAATATTGAAATATTAACAGGTAATATTTGTATACTGTCACTATATACTAGATTGAAATGCTCTGCTAAAATGGTCTATTCGTATGATAGGGGTTAGGCGCTGACCCCAAATCAACGAACATTCCCTATTTTATATGATGGCAGATTAAAATTTTATCTAATAGAATACAAAGGAAGTAAAAATTCATAATTTTTAAGTGCAGAAGAGTTCATCCTTGAAGAACTGGAAAATATTGTAAAGTTTAGTTTGGAAATTAGATAACCAAAAGTCGAGAAATGATACTTAAATATGGAGAAACAGTGTCCTCATGTGTGTAATAGGTTTTTTCGTCATGTGTGTAATTGCGTGGGTTAGGGTCAGTGAGGAAAGAAAGATAAAAGCATAAGAAAGAGATATGGAGTGCATTTTTATCTACCCTATTTTCACTTATTTTCTTTTGGAATTAGAACTTGCTGAATGAGCTTTAAAATTTTTAGAGAAAAAACATTAGTAGAAGAGTAAATAAACAGAAAAACATCATTTAAAATATAAGAAAATAAGATTTTACTTTAAAATAATACAGTTAAAGTGTCCCATATAATTTAAATATTTTACATTTTTTGTGGTCTTGAAGTTCTATAAGTAAACCAATCATTCACATTTCTCTGTCCTTGTAATTTAGAAAAGCTTGCCTCCTAGTAGTCACCTAATGCCCTCTGAGACTCACATGACCTTAGATAGGTTTGGTGAGTTCTGAGCTCAGGCTGGTAACTTTTTCCTTCTGTTTTAGTTCAGCTACCATCCTCATGGTTTCCCAGCTTCCTCCCATTTTTTAGTTGGAAATTAAGTTTTTAATTCTTTTTTTTTTTAAATGATCTATTTCCTCAAGTCCCATCTCCCATTTATAGTTAAAATATAGTCATCTATATTAGATGATTAATCTTTAAAAGATGCAATTTTAATCAGGTGAGCATATTGAGATTATGAATGAAAATAGTAAAAAATGAGTTCAGGTAGCCACCTGAGATTGAAACATGGGGATTAATTTTGACTCCGTGGATACAAGACAAATGTGTCTGCTCTAGTCTATATCTGCAAAAATGCAGCTCAAACTCTTTTGTCAGAAAGGTGGCATTAAGAGAATTGGTAACCTTTTAAAATAATTGTGCGATTAATCACTTCTGAAATCACTGTTGAAATCCCAAAGAACTAGTTATGACATGTACATTAATATCAAATGAGTTCATCGTGATTAATATTGTGACAATAAACACCAGAAAAATTAATAATGATCAGGTATTATTTTAAAGCCCTCATATATAATTCAAATATTTTACCTGGAAACCTGAGCATTTTTAAGGTATATACTACCGAGAATTTTCCTTAACTATGTTGTTATTCAACTTAATCTAGTTTAATACTTTTTAAAATACTTTTATTTCATTAACATTTAATACTAAAGCAGATTGTTTCTTCTCATTTCCACTCAATGAGATATGATTAAGGCACTGAAATGATTTTTAATTACCTGGGACTCATTCTTAATAGTGCTAAAGACAAACTAAGGCATACTGAAATGTTTAACAGTTTATGAAAAAGATCAACTAGAATCAGGCAGCATCCAACCTAGCAGACACAAAAGTGCTCCGAGAAGCTGGACAAAATGACATTTATAGGCAGAAGGGAACGAGAATAAGGAAGTAATACTGGGAAAAAAGTGGGTTATTTGAAAGTTACTTTTTTTTACAGGATGGCAGGGGTCTACCAGGCAGATTACCCAACTAGTGCTGATGAGGTGGTTTGTGAGGTGAGACTTAGCACAACAAGCAACTTCATTTGGTGGCTGTAGTCTTGTTTCTAGTAACAGACATATTTACTGAGTCCTGAATTCTAATTTTGCAGTCTTTTTTTTTTTTTCTTTAACAGTTTGACAGTATTATCTCATTGTGTTCAAGTTTCTTTTTATAGATAAGGACTCTGCTGTCAGACCCATGTTGTTATCTCACTAGATTTCATTTTCTCCCAGTGACTTTCAGCCCTTTCTGTAGAACAGCCCATGACCGATGGACACCAGTAGGCCTGTTTCCATGAACTGTTTTCTAAATCATAAACACAATTTTTTTTAATCCTAAATCAATAAGCACATTTTGTTGTTGGTGTTGTTGTTGAGGGAGAGAGTCTAGTGTGTAGGTTAAATCTCAACTTTAACCTTTACAATTTTCTCTTTGTGCATGGCGGAAGAAACAGGCTGATATTAGGTGATCGATTCATACTAAAGCAAATTCCTGCTGTTATCGATACATAGACTCTCCACTCAGAAAAGACCTAGCCTGGAAACAGACTTCTCACAAAATTAACTACATACAGTCTTTCTTACTTATTACAATTTGGTGAACAAGAGTCAAAGCCAGGTGAAAAGAAAAAGTTACATGAAAGACAAAGATAAAACTCATACAAAAACACATACACAGACTCTAACCTTGGGGATGAAAACATATTTCAAGAATTTAGTAAAATTTTAATTAATATTCTCATAGTTTTTAAGAGAACCTTTCTCCATAAATTAAGAATATGACACTATTTATTTATTTATGGGAAACATTTGGAGAAAAAGAAAGCAGTCAGAGATGAAAAGTATGTTGCTAAAATAATATAAAGTTAATTTTGGCTCTGTGGTTCCTGGTTTTAAATAAACACAAGCCACTGCAAAAAAAATTAGTAAACAACGGGCTAGAAGAAATAGTATATAAATAAAATGACTCATCTCAGACACTAGCCTGCCTACTGTTTCCTCATATATAATACTAAATTTGAAATAAATTTCTCCTCTTAAAATGCAGAACTGTAATTTTATGTTGTGGTACTAAAACCACCTCACTTTTTTTTCCTTTAGTCAACTTGAAATTTGAATTTAGAGCATAATTCCAATTTTTATTAATATGATGTGATTTACTAATGCAGTGAAATTCTGTGCTATGTGAATGAGGTCTTAAAAATGTCAAATTATAATCAGAGTTTACAGGGAGAACTGAAACTGCAAAGTTTTTCGATCACAAAGCATTGTCGATTTATCTTCTGCCTCAGGACCAAATTTATTTTTCCCATGCAAACTTTTAAGTTGCTACGACTGTAAATGGACTGCGTAACAAGGAGATAATACTGCATTTTTTATAGTATTAGCCTTTCTATTAAAAAAGTTATTGCCAGAACAATAAGAAATGCCAGGTCACCTTTTATTATTAGAAATAACTTATAGTTAAAATAGAAATAATTATGATAACTAAAAGTTATGAGTACTTCCTGTTATGTAGTGTGCTCAAATTTCTAAGGAACATACTTATTGGTTGATATTATTATCCCCATTGTACAGATGAAGATATTCAGGCTCAAAGAAGAAAAGCAGCTTGCTCAAAGAAATAGGCCACTTCTGTATGAATTCAAAATAAATTCCCTTAACTATATTCTTAATATAGGCAATGCCACAATATTATATACATATAAATAATTTAAATTATCTTTGTATTATTTCCATACCATTCAATTATCACTTAACTTTTTATATATTTATATTTAATATATGTGAGTTACTTGAAAATAGGACTCAGAATTTCATTTACTTTATCTTGACTACCTACTCTGACAGTCCTCACAGTGTAGAATCTTGGTGATAG
>NW_011888841.1:5849066-5865049 GCF_000151845.1 Pteropus vampyrus
AGAAATGGCAAAGCTACTATTTGTCCTCATTCCATCATGAAAATATTTCAACAAAAAACATTTTTTCCTCTTTAGACAGTTTAAGTGTTGTTATTTTTTGTTTAATGCCAAACTAATTGTGCTTAATATTTGTATCTAAAACTCCTGCTAAACAGCTTTTGAATAGATATGTCATCAAATTCAGGTTATAACCCAAAGCTTGTAACAAAATATTCTGTATAGATGAAAACCTCTTTTTACCTGTTTATAAATACTGGTCAGAAATTTCTACTAGTAATTGCATTTTTCTTAATGAATACATACTTTCTTAATTCCATATTCTGAAATGCTATTTTAAATTTTTTATTTTATAACTTATTAGATAACTTAAAATTATGTATTATATTCTGCTGTGGTCTTTGGTAGATTGAAATATGCCTTTGAATCAATAATGTTTTTTTGAAAACAACCTCTGTTACATGAATAAATGTGAATTATAAAAGTTGTTAGAATGGAAAGCTCATTAAAGATCATCTCATTTTAGGTTTCATTAACGTTGCAATGGAGATATAACAGTGTTAGAAATCAATCTAGGCAAAGTCATTATTCTTCAAATACAGGGCTTTCTAGAAATATTTATGACCATTATAACTACATTGTTTTCAAAATAATGAATTTTATAGGTTAGGAAAACATCATTTAGAAATATTTAAATGTAGCTGTAAAAGCATTTAGCTATTACAGTGGACATCTAATAAGACAGAGAGTTTACTTGAAGATCTGTCTTACCAGAACATATTTGGTTGACATACAAAAAGTAACTAATTGTACTAGAAGTTTTTTTTCTATTTAATCAAGATGATTGAGTTCATTAGACCATCAATTTTGTCAATAAACTCTGTATGGTTGTTGTAGCATGTCTATCCTTCATAGATAATTACTATGTTACAGCTACCTCTCTTGCTAGCAATTAAGTTTATTAATATAGTAAGATATCTTATTAAAAATAAGAATATGAACACAACAGAGTTACATCATTCTTCCCAAAACAGAAGTGATAAACCAGAATGAATCATTATTAAGCTAGGAAAAGCAAAAATTCAATGCCAGAACAAGCTAATAGAAAAGACTGTGAGTAAAGTATGGATGATAAATTAGAAATATCTACAGAAAGTAAAAGGTAATTAAATAGGTTTAGTAAACATAAAAAAAATTAATATATGTTAGAAATGTCTGAATATGTATAGGAACTGTCTTAAGACATACATCTCAAATCATAATTTTCAAATTCCTTCCTAAATTTCTTATTGAGCTTTCAGAGCTATAATATTTCTTGCTTTCCTTTTAAAATGTTTGTAAAATGTTAATGGGAAAAAAATTTAATTAGATATAAAATTTGAAATTGGATAACAACATTAGGGAGAGAATGTTGAGTAGATTTTGACAGATGCCACTCTGATCACCAAGAACAGCTATTCAAATGGAAATCACATACACATACAGATTTAAAAAAAAAAAACAACAAAAAACAGAAAATATGAAAAGTGTGTCCAGTTCAAACTATGACTGTAATTTCTGGTTATTTTATGATCCCAAACTTCTTACTCAGAAAAATATTCTTTCAGATAACATATCATTAATATATTTATAATAATAATTAACATGACACTATGATCCAAGATATTTGTAACTACCATGAAATAAATGAGTATATCAATAAACTAGTGAAATAGATATCACTGTGGCTGTTTTCCTTTATCATAATTTAGAATTCGAACTAATACCACTATATATAGGAAATGGATATCATAAATCCAGTGCACAAGGGGGCAGTTAGATTTAAACTAGTTAGAAGTAATCTCCAAAGTATGTAACAGTACCACAATTTGATTCTTTTATTTGGCTGCATCACTGACAAAGACATTTAAGAAGTAAAATTTTTATAATATCTTAATGCTGATGTGGAAATATCACTAGAATTATCTTAGCTACAAAATAAAAAGTCTTTGACACTAAGATTTAAAAAGTCAAAAGGCATTTTGAAAGAACCAGGTTACTCTATGCTAAGCTTGTGTAGGTAGCAATTAAGGATGAAAAAACCATCGCTTATTTTGCATTTAATTGCAATTACCTAATTTTAATGGACATGAATTTCAATTTCATTTTTTGTGATGTTTGTACTAGTTATCTATGGCTGCCTTACAAAGTACTCCAAAATCTGGTGGCTTAAAACAACAAAATTGATTATTTCAGTTTCTGGGAGCCAGGAATCTGGGCAAGGATTAGCTGAGGGCCTCCGTTCAGAATTCCTCACACACTGAAATCAAGGTGCAGACCAGGGCTAGGGCCTCATCTGAAGGCTTACTGGGGAAATGACGAGCTTCCAAGCTTACTCTCATTGTAGTTGGCGGGATTTAATTCACAGTGTTGTTGGGCTCAGGGCTTTTATCTCCTTATTGGGTCTTGGCTGTTGGCCACCCTCAGTTCCCTGCCATGATGGCTTCTCTACAGAGAAACTCAAAGTGGCAACTGGCTTTATCAGCAAATCCACGAAGAGAGCCAGAGATACAGAGTGCACGCAAGATAGAAGTCAGCCTTTTATCATCTAATCTCAAAGGTGGTATCCTATCACTTAGGCAATATTCTATTCATTAGAAGTAAGTCTCTAGGTCCGGGACACACTTGGCAGGAGATTACACAAGGACGGTAGTGTCAGGAAGCAGGAGAAGGGACCACTGGGAGCCATTTTAGAAAGCTGGCCATTGCAAGACTGAAAACAAAAAGTTCTTAAAATTAATTTAAACATATTTATTTTGCCAGTTTCTTCTCCCATTCACTTATTACTGGTTCATGGTAGAACCTTTCAATGTTTCTATATTTATACCCTTTCAATATTTTTATTAAGATTTCCTGAACTATATATTTAATTTCAATATTGTGGCCTTTACTGAGTGAGTTATTTGCAGTAGTGGGCTGGTAAACGCTTAACAATGAATTCTCTGAAAATAATGTATGAGTTTGTTATATTTTTGTACAGATAAAAAAGATATATAGGACACAATTTACAAATAATAAGAAAAATACAATTTCTTCTTGTGATTCCATATAGCCAATTGATTTTCACAGAATGCTTTTATTGATTTTTGTTCACCTCACGTATCTGTAGCAAACTTATGTTTGCAATTTAACCATGATTTGACAAAATCGAACTGCAAATAAACACAAAAAAGTCGCTCATATTACTGATAAATGAGCATACTTTTGACATGAATATTAGTTAATAATTTTACTTATTTAGCAAGTAAGTAAAATAAAAACATATTTGAGGGAAATTCATTCCTAGTCATTGATATGAATGGGTTCTTTGCTGAATCAGATGATAGTGTTTGGTTACTGAAAGAATAATTTCTCACTTGTGCATGCTGTGTGCGTGAGCACATGTATGTAATACTAGCCACAATGTAATGATTACAGATGTGGCAGCTTTTTAAGTTTAATCTGCATTAACATTTTCCCATCACTTTCTTAAGTTTAGGAAATCAACAAAACGGTGAATCGAGTCCTATTTACCAGTGTTTGTCAAATTCCATGGTATAAATATTCTCATCTTGGCTGATGTCTATCTGCCAACATGCTGTATCTTAAAACAGAACTGGAAAAAAGTATGCAACATCATACTAATGCTCAGTATTTCACCAGACAAAATAAACAAACGACTTCAAGAACAGAGCATAATCAACACGGAATATATGAGAAACTGAGCTTTAACTATTTATCGCCTTTGCTTTTAATTGTTTATTTTTTTAATTTTTTATTAATGCACAATTGACATATAATATCCTATTAGTTTTCACATTATAGTGATTTATTATTTATCTAAATTATGAAATGATTCCCACAATAAGATTAGTTACTATGTTATCACGTAAAATTATTACAATATTATTGACTATATTCCCTATGCTGTACATTCCACCACATGATTTATAATTGAACACACACATATATACGTGTGTGTGTGTGTGCGCGCGTGTGTGTATATATGTATGTAGAGAGAGACAGAGAGAGAGAGAGACAGAGACAGACAGCCAGAGACAGGGGGAGGGGCAGAGCTGTGTGATAAAGTTGGCAGATAGATTATTCCTCCTGAAGTACAGTGTGGAGCCAGGCTCAAAACAGATTCTGATGTAGCAGTAGTACCTCATGCAAGGAAGTATAATATTTTATATTGTTTCAGTTTAAAACACTTGGGACAAACACTTTCTTCAATGTATAGAAATGAGCTCAACAAATATTCATGAAATTTAATATTCCTTCCCTAAAGCAAAATAATCTTACCATGGTAAAATAAGCAATCTGTTTCGATATTGCGATGGCAATATATCTATATCTTGAAATATACTGCCTACGTAATTCACAATATACGGCTCTAGTAAATCAGCTTTAATTCCAAATTTATTTGAAATAAACTTCAACTTGTCAATGCTAAAATATTCTGTAAGCATGAAATAAAAATAACTGTAAAATTTACATCTTATCATTTTCCATGTAGTAGAGTAAAACTTATGTTTAGTACTGTGTATCAAGAGAGACAGGAGCAATTTCAGCAAAGCCGCATTTTGGAGCCTATCTATAAAGATTAGGGCCTCGTTAAAACTTGTTTTTAACAATTCCTAATACATTTTTTTCTATTCAATATTTAAACATCAGGTTTTCTAAAAAAATTGTTCGTTTGTATATAGGGCAGACTAACTTGGCAAGAAGTGGTATGTTTAACACAGAATTAATTCTCATTACAAAGTTATAGTATTAGTCTCCAAAAATCAATGACCTAAAATGTAAGATCACTAAAAATCCATCCCTAATCTTAGGGAAATTGAAGGGTGTTGAAGTTCACGTTTTACTTTCAGTCAAGAACAATATTATGAAATGATTAGGATAGCATATTTAAGGTATAAATTATGTCACAAATAAGGAAAAGATTGCCGAAAGGACACTTCAAGGTGAGTTTTTGGCACCCATGGTGACAATCCATAATCTAAAGTCAGGGAATGCCTCCTCCCCACCCATTCTGGAGGCACGGAGTATAGGCAGTGGCTTACATCTCAGCTTCCTTAATTCATTGGTTTTGGGAAAGTACTTAACTTGTAAGAGCTTCAATTTCCTTACCTGTGGTAAGGAGATAATTCTATGATATAATTTAAGAGGTTGACATGAAACTTAAATAAAGTAGCAAGTGTAAAGCACTTAGAATAATGCTTAACATTACTGAACAAAGTCAATGTTTCTTATTACATTATTTGCTGTTATGTAAGACAATATAATTACTTTTTCACTTTATTTAAGATCTAAACCAGAACAAAAAGTAAACTCTTTCATCTTTAAAATATAATCCCATTTATTTGCAACAAACATCAGGATTTGGTATGAATTCCTTCTAAAATCAGATTGTATGAAATCACAAGGAGATTCTATAAATTTCATATATTAGCATCAATACTTTTAGGTGACTATCAAATTGCAAAAAGTTTATGCTGCAAAATAAGTGGTATATATACTATAGAAATGAGCTCAAGAAATATTCATGAAATTTAATATCCCTTCCCTAAAACAAATTAATCATACCATAATAAGCAAATCGGGTGACATTTCTCTTCAGTCTAAAAAACATTTGATACGTTCTGTAGTCCAGATCATTATGTGATGAATTCTCTTATGAAGTTTAATGCTTTATATTTAAAATTATAACAATAAATTTAGAAGAGGCAAACAGATAAAAGTAGTGCATTAAATGTTTGAGGTTATGGTGAACCTATATAAAAATCCATTGAACTTATAAGACTTAGATGCAATGTTTGATAACAAAATAAAAGTCTTGATTTGAAAAGATTTATCTCCCATTTCCTCATTGGATTTGCCTTAAGTGTCTTGCTATGGGTATTTTTCAATTGGCATTCATTAGAAAGAGCCACGAGTTCAATATCCTTTAGACTCTCATCCCATCCTTGCTGTACAGAGATTTACCGTCAGTAAATAAGACAGTGTGGGAAATTACACGGCAACATCAAGTGCCTTGAGATTGTAGCTGCTGCAAAGTGGGTATGAGATCATGAAGTATGTTATAAAACTATTTCCTGTAAACTGTACTTTTTTCATTTTGGCACATTTTCCTCTCTATCCAATCAAGCAATCAAATATTTATTCAATATATCCGATCAAATATCCAATTAATCGAAATCTATTCAAGTGACCAAAGTGATTTTTTTTTCTTATTCTTGTTTTTGTTGTTTCTTCCCCCCCCCAACTTCTTTATTGATAGAAAGATCTCTAATTTACTTCGTACAGAGAATTAGATTTTCAAGAATGGTCTATTTAGCAAATATAGGTGCCTTGTTCTTTGAACTAAAGATTAGTCCTTGGCTCTTATTTCTTATTTTCGAGATATAAATAAAACTAAAAATTTTATCATGAAATAAGACTATTAAAATTAACTTATGAAACAAGGTTCATTTGCTAATAAAAATACTCTGCTGAGCGAGAATAAGAGAAGACTCTACATAGCACAATCAGGATGTCAGTATTAGCTAAATAAAAGTTTCGTATTTATGCTCTTATGTTTAGAGATTCCCCAAGTTAACGCTGAGTTTTGCAAACTCCAGTGAATTACCATTAACTTGTACTACAATTTCAGTTGTGTTGATTTTTAGAGGATAAGTTAGTACCTAACTATATTTCAGTATTTTTACCTTAGTCTTTTTGTTAGGATTTATCTATTAGTAAATACCCAATTTAACACAAAGGAGGACTTTGAGTCTTTTTTATTATTATTATTTACAGGAATCATTTCATATTGAATATAATCATCTTTTAATTAATTTGTTTGCAAATCTATCATTTAGTACTTAGGGATGTTTTCAATTTGCACAAGTGCAATCTGAATGAGATAATTATATAAGATCTTTGTTTCATTTTCTCTGTTTAGTGATGGACACCAATAATGTTTTTCTGTTTCAAACATTTTCATGTCAGTAATATTCTCTAGGACTATGGATCAACTAACTGCTATTAGCTTCTAAAATACAGAACCATAAGAGCCCTTTGATTCAAGGGTCTACTAATCCTTGTTTAACAAAAATGAAGTACCAATTTCATTCACAGGGCTCACAAAATTATTTTCAAAGGTAAATTGCTTGATAAACTTTAATATTTCACAATAAATATTTTCCTCAATTCCTAAAACTAGATACAAACTTAAAATGTTGAGTTTGAAGCCTAAGAGCATCAGTGAATCCTTTGAAAAAAAGCAATAATGTTATTGGATCAATAATAAAGAAATGCATTTGTATTTAGCTGTATATTTAAAAATCTATTAATGTATGGATTTCTAGATGTATACATCTACCTACGTAGGTCTCTGTACATCTATAGGTCTGCTTGTCTGTTCATCTATCTAGTTGCTACGTTCTCACTGAAGGCTCCATGACCCAAACAGAGAAGACACCGCTGCTGTTACATGGTTACTTAGCTCTGAGGCCAGCCTTTCATTTGCTCAGCCTCAACCATTCTGTCTAATTGAGTTTCGAACCAGTTCTTATGAAGAAGCTATTAATAAATGTATATCAAAACCAATCCTTATTTAGCCATTTTAGCAACTTAACCCCTCTCTCTCTAAAAATAAATAATCCTGTATTTTACAGTTTTAAAGTTATTAACATGTGCTGACTATGTGCTAGCCTATATTTTCATTCAGGCACACAAGCATTAATGAGAAATAAAACAGACTATGTGTCCAGAAGGGTGTAGCTTTTAGTGAGAAAAGTCACAAAGTGACTCTCTTACTATGGAATTTTTTTCTAGATTTTTCCAGAAATAGGGACAAAGATAAAAATTCATGGGGTCTCAATGAAAGGAATCAGAATTAATTGTCAGTGATTGATTCTGAGCTTGACAATGAAAAAGATAAAAGACCATACGCATATGCATGCACATACCCACACGATACACAAATACTAACATAGCATTTATGTAACTGCTGGTACTACTGAACACATTTGACATATTACAACAGATTCCTGTAATCATTCAGGCGCCATCTATGACAAATCAAATTATAATTATCAATTTCATAATTTATACAAATTATGTCACACCTTAATTTGAAAAACAGTCAAACTCTTTGAGGATTTTTCTTAATAATGATAAAGCAATTTATCAGAAAGTAATGTTTTAGTCATCCGATGAGCTATCTGATCTAAGAATATTGTTTAAATATACAATTTCTATGGAAATAAATATAATAATTTATACCGTGTAGTTAGTTTTGATTTTTTAAAATTCAGTCAAGGCTGTCAATCCTTAAGCATCAAACTCCAGTGATTTTGGCAATTCTACTTTTGAATTCAGTGGTGTAGAAACAGGTTTAAGTAAAATATTTATGATTTTATGGCACACTCTACATTTTTTCAGCATGAGAAAAACACTAACACGTTTTATCTCTGCTTATTAAGAAATGTTCTTTGTATCATCTAATATTCATGTTCTCTACAAATGCAAGCACTGTACACTGATATTTTAAATAACATTATCTTGCCTTAAAATATCTTATATCTTCTATGCATCTTAATCATCTGATCAATGGTTGGAAAATCTGAATGTGAATAAGTATCACTGGATCCTTTCAGAGAGCTGCATTTAATTGGCTGGCCCAAGACCTTTGAATTTAAATCTAAAATATTCAGAGATCGAAGTATAAGCATTCTCTCAGTATGAAAGCAGCTTCAAATACTGGTCATTGTTTCAATATTAGAAAACTTGCGTTTTAACTGATTTGCATGATTGCTTTGTTTTTCCTGAGTATTTTCTTTCTCCAACTTGGTTCAGTTTATTACATTGTGCTTCTTTTCCTAAGTTTGTTTTCCTCAGAAATAACAAAGATGGTGTTGGGAGAAAACTTTTTGTTAACAGAATTAGGTACTATAACTACAAATAGGTTTTGAACTTAATTCTTCATTACATGTTTCACATCAGATCTCTTGGTAGTAACGGTAGGCCATATCACATACAGGTGGCAGAGCAAGTATGAGGGCCATTGAACACAGCTAATTTTGCTAATGTATCACAATTACTGAAACACCTGTGCTAAATAACCTTGTCCTATTTCCATGAAAATGAATAGTGTTCAATAACCCTCAAAATATCTCATTTCATGATTCGGATTTTCACAACCATTTTTCCGTGACATTCCTTCCACAACAACATAGTGTATTTTTGAAATCCAAATTCAGTTTGTTTCCATTCTTATCTTTCAGGAACTTCCCCTTTCATTTTCTTTTTATAAGACGGCAGTGTGTCTTGTAGTTATCGTCATAGATATTCTATAGTGTTTTGCCTGCAGAGGGCAAAAGGATATAAGTTGTTTTAAAAAGCCATTCCAAACATCATTGCTAGGCTGATTTAGGGGGTGCATACTGTTAAATTGCACATACAGACTATCAGTGACAGAGAATGACTTGAATCTCAACTTCCTGATTAATGCTCCAAAAGTTCCCCATGCCTGATGGTGTGTTAAATAACCATAGCTTGTAAATAGGAGCTAGCAATTAGGGTTTCATTTACCTTTTCACCAAGGTGGCGGCGTGCATTTGTCCTTCTAGAATCTTTAACCACTTAGTGGTAAAAACAACACAAAAGAAAACCAAAGCCTCTAATCTCTAAGTGTTTTTTATATAAAACCAAAACTACCATGTGGCACTTAATATTACGAAATTACTTAAGAATTGTTAATGTGTAAAATTAGAATTATGCACATTAAATATGCATAATATATTTTGAGACAGTTTCATGGTGATTAATTCTGGTAAAATATTCAGTTGATAATATTTATTTAAGAGCAGTGCTGACAATTATATTTAAGGGTATGGCAGCATTCAACATCAAATTCAAAAGATGAAGCATATGAAATTATCTGCATCACTCTGCATAACAGATGTGAAAAGCTTTGGCAGTAAGTATATGATCTGGGTGCCTGACTCAGGGGCTGATCAAACGTGTTTGTTAATCAACTGTCTGACAGAATTAATGTATGCTGGGAGCGAACCCCTTTAAGGGATGAAGAAAATTGTTTTCTGTATGAGTGCATCGAATCTTCATTTTGTTTTCCAAGTGTAAACAAAGTTTTCAATTTAGTAAAGTAAGATATAGTGTTTGCTTAATTTTTATATTTATCTTATATTCTGGTGCAAATGTTTGCTTGGCAATGCAATATAATTGACTGCACCTTGCCATTATGAAATAAGATATCAGTAACTATTCTAGGATTTAAAACTAGAATATTAAACAAGATTGAAAAACTATATTGCTATAAGGTAGTATGAAATGCATCCATATCGTCATTTTTTTAATGCATAGGAGGAGTTATCATCGATCTATATCATCATTTTAATTGCTTATTATTTAAAAAGCATATGCAATGGTCATCATCCATAAATTGATAATTTATGGCAAGTTCACCTGTACATGTTATTGCACGTAAATCTATGAAGTTCTACAATATTAAAATAAGGGAGTAACATTTGGATTTAACATGTATTTTATATACAGGTAAAATGCAACACAAGATTGCATTGTTTACACATTCTTCTAACTATAAACATGAATTTACACTAAAAGACTAAATGAGAAAAATATATTTTTGTAATTAAGGAAACCAAAATTTGTATGAGTGAATTAATTAAATTAATTAAAATTCTCTATTTATAGACATATCAGTGTATCATATCTTTTTTAAAACTAACATTGACTCTCTACATGGGAAAATATTTTGCTAAATTCCTACCCATCCACACAAACACGGACATACAGGCCTGTGGTAGAGGGAACGAAGGAAGGAAGTTTTCTTTTGTTGGAGACTGAAATAAGACAGACGTAAAATCATTGAGACTAACATGGTAGACATACATAACTACAGGACTTTACAAATAATCGTGGTAGGAAGAATCATGCTACTTCTCAGGGCTCAAAAGAGGAAGAAATGGTGACTGAAATGTCATTCTTCAAACATGTTGTTAAAAACAAAACAACTGAATCTCACCAAAAACATACCAAGTTCAGTTTTATCCTAAAAGGAAAATTCTCAAATAATGCTCTTATAATTAAACTCAGAAATATTTAAGAAATGAGTCACTGGTATATGCTTCTTCCTCGATAGATTGCAAATACTTGATTGGATATTCAAGGTCCATGTCAAAATCTTCCTTTCTTCCCTAAAGTTCTGCTCTTCCAGGGAGATTGAGACATTGATTCAGGGCTGCACGTAGAAGCCTAATTGGCTACCAAGTGTGCCCTCCTCTGCCAGTTTGCCACCTGGAGCATTCAAACACACAGGAACCTATGGCTTTCTATAACGTCTGCTTGCTGCAGGGGAGGAAATGGCTTTTGAAGTGATTTGGGGTCTAAAGGTTACCTGAGAGCCAAAAATAAGGCAGTCAACCTCATTGAAAATCAATCGATTAATCAATCAATCAAAAAATCTATCAAAAAAAAAACTCATCCACACTAGCTTTTCCATTCTTTTTTCAATCTTCAAGATTCATAGCACAGATTATCTGTGCCTTCCCTAAGCAGTGAGACAAAATATTCCAGTTCATTTATTCAGTGCAAAAAATTCAGTTTAACCTGCTATTGGCAAGTTGTCAAAAAATAGGTAAATGTTGACTGAATGTTTTCTTTACACTGTTGATAAAAATAACAATGGTGACAGACAGTTGTGCTATCTACCTGCCACTCTTTCTTTTCTGCCATTCATTTTGAAAAGGTATATTTCAAATGCAACTTTACAATAATGATTCCCCTTGTATGTGCTGTTAAGCATACTTATATAAATGAAAGTCAAATTTTAGAGCTTTTTATATTGATCTTGAAAAAAAAAAAGTAAGGATCATTGCTTATTTATCTTTCTAAACACAATTCTCAGCTGCTCAATTTTGACACATCCCTTTTGAATTTACACTTCATCAATTTCCATGAAAAGAGATCATTAAAATGTTATGCATATGGAATATTATTGCTCAAAGAAAGAATTCTGAAACAAAAGAGAAATACCCGAACAATATCAGGGATTTTTTGATTTTTGTTTTTTGGGTTTTTTTTAAGTAAAAGTACATAATCACAATAAGCCACTTAACTAAGAATCTGCTTAAATATTACCAGGTAGGGTTGATGAGGGTATAAACCCATGTAAAGCATTCGTTTACATCAGCATCACAATGTAAACACTTAAATTGGAATGATTTTCATAAGCATAGCATTTTCTGATAAAGATGGTATAGTTTTGTGTATGATCTCTACCTCCCCATATGTTTTACCCAGTCTTCTCTAACTCAGTAAATGGCAAGTCCATCCTTCCAGTATCTCAGGCCTAAGGCATATAGGTCATTCTTAATATTCCTAAATTTCTCATATCTACGTTGTCTCTTTCAGTAAATCCTAAGTAAATAATTGATCATATATCACTACCAATATTCAACATTACCATCTTGGACCTAGCCTTATCACATCTCCTCCTTGGATTATCATCATTTTAGGATAGATATCTTAGCTTCTGTTCCTGTCTTGATCTGTCTACAATCAAGATGGCAGCTACAGCGATCACTTTTATGTGTTAGAAACTTATTAGTCACGTTGTAGATGTACAACTTTTGTGTACAATAAATAGGAGTAAATAAAAAATGAGTAAATCATATGAAGCTCTAGATTATATTAGAATTCAAAGGCAGCGATGGCATATATTAAGAACTTGGCTTAGAGTGTGAAGTTGTACTAGTTTTACATGCCGAATATACTACATATAGGCAAAGTAATGCTAAGAAAGCTAGATATCCACTTTGGGCCTCAGTTTCTTCTTTGGTTAAATCTTCTTTAAAAATAAATGTTTAATAGGAATGTCAAAGTTAATGAGTTAATATTTAAGAATTTACCTAGTACATTGTATAGACTTATTGGTTGTAAATTTTATAAATGTATGTATGTATATACATATGTGTGTGTGTGTTTTCATTTTCCTTTATTTTTTTCTACTTTAAGCGCATCATAAAATCTGTTAGATAATGGATAGTGAGAACTTTGATAATGATTCTCTGAACTTCTAATGCTTGTGTGATATTTAATAGTGTTATTCTCAATATAGGTTGGCGCTGAGAAGAAGTGATGAATTTTGATCTTGGATGCTGATCAGGAAGTGACTCCTGCTGTCAAAGCTAGAGGCAGAGATAAAGCACTAGAAATAGAGAATACAGATAGGTAGATTGGAGCTTTCAGGTTAGAGCAAGAAGAATTTGCAGCATCATGGAGAAATTCTTATTAACATATAAAGCAGGCAGCCAGTGTTTTGCAGAAATTACTGGAAGGAAGCAAAGCCTCTTATAGAGTCTCTTGATAAAGATTTATTTCTTCATGTGATTTATTCTTTAATGTGAACTTTGACAAATTCATAAGAAAAGACTAATGAGTTCCTGAAATTAGCCAAGGCTCTAAATCAAGAGGTAGATATTCCAGAAAGATGCTTTCAAACTTCAAGAGGGTAGCCAGCACACCCCAGAACAAGAAATCTGATAAGGCTGAAAATCGGCTATTACTTCAGTTACAGGAAGTGAAAGTTTACTTGTTTCTAAATAATTTTTTCACATGTAAACCTTTTTTATGCTTTTTTTTTTAATGTGAATTTTCTATGCAGGTATAGGTATAACTTCCTTTTGTGGTTCTTATCTATATGTTCACAGGCGGATTGCAACTGTCCTTATCATTAGCAAATGTGGCAATGACAGCACTGACCAATGCCCTATTCCTGAAATCTTAAAATGAAGGGGCTTAGTATTGATCAGAAAAAAAAAAAATTAGTATACACAGCATTCCACAGTCCATTTTCTCATTCTGCTGCCTGAGAACTTCATTTGATAGATCCATTTCACTCTCATTTCAAATTATTTCCATAGAATGCTTAAATACTTGGAGAATCACTGGTCCTACATACTCAAATATTCTTTTG
Source organism: Pteropus vampyrus (assembly GCF_000151845.1). NCBI lineage: Eukaryota > Metazoa > Chordata > Mammalia > Chiroptera > Pteropodidae > Pteropus > Pteropus vampyrus. The sequence goes on from NW_011888841.1 coordinate 5,863,087, forward strand.
AAGTAAATTAGTTTACTTACATGTTGTATGTACAGATATTTATTACAATAATTCAATTCCATTTTTTTAACCGAGCTCCATCATGCTATTATTGGCAAATATGATAAATTAAATCACACTAAGTGGGAAATTCAATTATTTTTCATGTAAAGGGTTAGTTTCAGGTTTGGAAAGACCTTGAAATTATAAAATCTGTGGAGGCCTTTAATAACAAAAAGAATAAAAAATCTGCTCATTAATTATCATTATTAGAATTACTATTTTAATTGTCTGAAATAACTATAATATTTTCTTTCCTACATTTTTCAACTGCAGTCTTTTGCCTCTTCATGTAAGTTGGACTTTGTAAATTCATTTCCGGTAGAAAGAATGCAAAGATGATTTGTTCTTTTTTTTTCTAGCATGAGTCACTGAATTTCTAGAAACTTTAATTAGTATCGACAGCTTAGTTTAGAAAAATTTCCTCCGGATTTATGAGTTCTTATCAGTGACACTACCCAGGACATCCCTTAGTAGTTTCTTGTTCAGACTGTCCTTCCTGTCATGGGGTTTATCTTCTGAGTGTTCCAGCCTGGGACATCCCTGGACACAGACACTGATGACAATGTTACAAACTGATGTAATATAGGACTCGACAATATTTTCTTCCTAACGCACACATAAGTTGTTGAATGTTCTGTGAGTAATGTCAAGAACAAAAGGTTCCTACTTGCTAAAGGAATCATGAAAGGGAAAAAAGTTTGTTTTTGCACATTGATAACTCAGCCAGATTTGCTACCAGGCTTCAGGGCTATTTGATGCATAAAGCTTTTTCTTTAATTTTCTATTTACCAATTTTACCAATGTTGACAGCACTGAGAGATGAATTCTGAAAATTTAATTACCTGCATTCATAATAAATTCATACTTGGTGTGTGTTTCTTCATGTATTAAATATTTATGCAACAAGTGGTATTTTTCAGGTAATTTTTAAGATGATCAATCAAAAAGGAATCTGACAAAAATAATAAATTAAATATGACACTCGTAAATACTATGCTGCATATCCTAAGTTGACCAAATGTATTATGAAGAGATGATGGCATATTAAAACAGAATTGTTATTCATAAATGATTTCTTACGCATTGCCTTTTCATGTAAGAAGTTTCTGCAGTGGTATGCAAATGAGCACTAATATATTTTAAGTGATCCTATCCTTGTGAATAAAATTTACTGAGGTACAAATTATATACAAAAAAATTCTCCTGACTTTCGGCTCCAGCCCTGACACATAAAGAGCTTAGTAGGTGTCACTTGGGTTCTTACAGTGACAAAAAGCTCAAGAAAATGAACATCAGTGGCTTGTCTCGTTCTCACCAGATAACTGAGGAGAGGCAAACCACCACCTTGAAATCTGGAGAGCCAGGTGAAACTTAGAGTCGCAGCCCAGTTTGGCTTTTCTGGAGCAGAAGCTCCTGGAGCGACAAGTGTTACAAACAAAAATGAAACTTTGAGGAAAGCTTGGAAGCTGTGGGAACTAACTTGAGAGTCAGAAACTCTTTAGGGGCAGTCTTGGGGAAGTCGCCATGGTTTCATGGGTTCCGCTTCCAGTAACCTTACCAGGTTCTCATGGTTCAGATTCAAGAAAGACTCCCTTAGGGGGGTGAGTTTTTAGATAAAACATCAGAACAAGACCCATGAAAGAAATCATAGGTAATCTGAACTTCATTAAAATGAAAAACTGCTCTGCAAACACAGTGAGTGAAAAAGACAAGCCCCAGAATGGGAGATAATATTTGCAAAACACATATCTGATAAAGAATCTGCATCAAACATATACAAAGAATGTTTACAACTCGCATTAAGTAAACAACCCAGGTAAAATTAGGCAAAAGTTCTGAACAGATAGATACCTTATCAAACAAGATGTGAATCCGGCAAATAAACAGAGGACGACAATGACAGAATCGTTTGGAAGTTTCA
>NW_011888841.1:5865099-5875032 GCF_000151845.1 Pteropus vampyrus
ATCAGAACAAGACCCATGAAAGAAATCATAGGTAATCTGAACTTCATTAAAATGAAAAACTGCTCTGCAAACACAGTGAGTGAAAAAGACAAGCCCCAGAATGGGAGATAATATTTGCAAAACACATATCTGATAAAGAATCTGCATCAAACATATACAAAGAATGTTTACAACTCGCATTAAGTAAACAACCCAGGTAAAATTAGGCAAAAGTTCTGAACAGATAGATACCTTATCAAACAAGATGTGAATCCGGCAAATAAACAGAGGACGACAATGACAGAATCGTTTGGAAGTTTCATGCAAAGCTACAATCCATACAATCCAGCAATCCTGGTTCTAGCTATTACCTGATATTTGTATAAATACATAGGTTTACATGTAGACATATTTATGTGTGTGTATACACGAGGTAGCGACCATACTCTGGTGGCCATAATCGTACCTGGTTTTCAGATGTTGGTTTCAAATATCATTCAACTACAAACGGTAACTAGGGCTCTTTGGAGAAATGGTTGATTATAGTACTGAGGCAGGAAATATACCAGATGAGCCTGAACCTCTTATAGTTCCGGCAAGTCAAAAAGTGCTTAAAAAAATGTGATGGAGGCAGGTCTAAGGGACGCAAGAATGATCTGAAAATACTCCGAGGATGCTAGACAAAGCCAGAACAACTTCGCCAACAAAATAAATAAAGTAGGATCAGTGCATAACCCCAACTCTAAACGATATGTCTATGATTCCATGATGATACAAATAAAGTATCCAATAAGTAAATGGAGCAAAAGAACAAATCTCACATGCAGAAAAATTTCAAATAATTTTTGTAGATGCTCCACCCTCAAGTTGGTAGAACAAAACTCCTTACTGCTTGAGTGTGAATGCTCTTGGGGACTTGCTGACAAAGAATATCAAGTGTCGGGAGAGATGAAAGAATAACTTCACAGTGCAGAAATTCAGCAAACATTACCTCGGCCAGGTAATCAAATGTTAGCATCAACAGTTGTAAGTCATATTGCTTGCAGGTATGTGCCTCTGATATGATGTAATGAAAATGGAACTTTACTTCTATGCTTTTCTTGACAAATACTCCCCAAAGTTTCCCAGTTTCATCATGTGAAAAAGATTACATACAGGCCAATTCAAGATTTTTTTACAAAATACGGCAGTTCCCCTGTTATTTGTGGGGGATATATTCCAAGATTGTTCAACAATCTTAAACTCAAGAAGTAAAGTTTTGTACGACTTTTAAAATAATAAAAAAAATATTTTTTTCCAAAAGCCATGATCTTTGGTTGAAATACGTTATTCTGAAATAATTCTGGAGGTCTGACCAACTGAAGGATTCATATCTATTTTCGTTGGTGTTAATGTTTTATATATTATTGAGTTTGCTTTTTTCTTTTAATTTTGAAAATTCCCCATTCGACAAACAACCTCAAATACATACAAATATAAAATGATCACCAGTGGCTAAAGAATATAAAGACACCCCATTTTTAAGCAACAAAATCTTATATTCATCTCAGTTAATATGCTGCAATCTTTGTTTCCTATTTCTATGCTTATCTAACACTATCTTTTGAAGAGAATTATTAGAAAGCTCTTTATTTACAGCTTGCCTTGAAAATCATTTAAAGCTTCTGCTATTAAAGATATTCCACAAATAAGTTAGTTGAAGCAATTTGGATAAAAAGCAAGTGGAAACTAGCAGTTTTAGGATTTTTAAATTAAAACACATAAAATAGTTCTTCTAGCACATAAATCAATTATTCTATGTGGATACAGAGGATGCATTCATCAACTGAAAATTATCTGTTCTCAAGTATATGTGACCAGATAATTATGTAGTGTAATGCTTGCAATTGTGATTCAGATTTAAGGAAAAACTCCTGATTAGTCATATGTTTATAGGGAGTTATATAGCTAGCTATAGTTATGAATTCTTACCATGAAATAAGTATTAAACCACCACAATCACACGTAAATGCATTGTCTGAGGAATATGGTTACAAAAAAGAATTTAATCCTAGAAAACAAAAATACTCAGAAATGTTTTCTCTTATTGAAATTTTTAATACTAGGGTCTAGTTTCCAAAATACTTAGAAAACATCATGAAAAGAGAATTTTATCCTGTGTGCTGTGTTCAGTTATAAATTACTCTGGGCTCTCCCGGATAATCTCGCATCTCAAGATGCTTAAATACGTCAGAGAAGTCCCTTTTGCCAAGCACAGTAACACATTCACAGGTTTGCAGATTAGGACAAGAGCATCTTTGAGTGGTGGCCTTATCCTTTCTACCACATATGGTGTATTAATGATGTGATCATTTTGACATACATCTTTATTTTCCTCAATGAAAATATTTAATAAATACTACTCTGCATGGAATGGGGCTAAATAAATAAGTTTCCAGTGTCTGAATGGACAGAACATCCTTCCCTACAGTCTATGTGTGTAAAAGAGGAGAATGCCGATTGGCCTTCCAACCAAACATTCCTGGGATCATTGTCCTCGGAGCAGAAGTGAGTAAGAGGAGAGTCTTTCCTGAACTACAAACCATGGCACCAAACCTAAATTGAATACTGGATCTCATTGTATTTTCAGTCTCTCCCAGAAATATCATCTTAATCAACAGGTCTGGAATTTTCTGGACAACAGACAGGTAATCTGTCACTTGGGCACTCCCCCATAGAAAAAAGAGGCAAACTTGACTAAAAAATAAATAAATAACCCTTCCTGTTCTTTCCCATCAAAGAAGAAATGTCCTGGCCCAAAATATCCTTTGCTTTATCTGTTAATAGCTTCCTTACACCAACTTCTTCCTTAAAAACCTTCCATTTGGTACAACCCCTGGGAAGGACTTTCTAGATCCTAGGTGGGATGCTGCCAGATTCGTCAATAAATAAATTCCTTAAAAAAGCCAATTAAATTTTAAATTTACTGAGTTGAATTTTGTTTTTTAACAATATGAATATAAGAAGCAAACACGTAGGCCACTGAAGTTTTCTCGTTTGTCACCAGAGCACAACTGGATCTAAACTGGCCAATGTGAATGTCTAATATCACTGTTACTTGACATTGTTCTAGAAGTTGGGGACAAGTTGGGAATTCTGGGAGGGCACATGTGCACTTAACAATAGGTTAAACAGCCAACTGTCAATCAAAATGACCTCACACATCAATCAGCTATCACCACCCTTGTAGCCTCCCATCATCGCCCAGGTATAAGACAGACCTCCTCACCTCTACGAGGCTACAGCCTTCTCCGCTGTACATCTCTCTGGAAATGTACATCAATAAATCTATAGCCCTCTCTGATGTACATCTCTCTGGAAATGTACATCAATAAATCTTACTTTTCCTAAACTTCGCTGATCAGTAGTTCTTTACTTAGTTGGCGGAAAGGACCCAGATCCCCCAACACCACCGGAGTGAAGACAGATTTAGATTATCCCCAAGGGTAACAAACAGGATAGAAATAGGAAACTTTCCTTCCATTTTCAGTCAAAACGAAAGTCCAAATTACCAAACACAAGGATTTAGATTTATATACTCATTAAATATATAATCAATTCAACATTGATTCAACGGTTCGCCCTACATCAGGAACATGCATTTTGTTTTCAGTCCCTGTATCAACAAGGCATTGCAACCATGCATATTTGTCCAATGGCAAGTCTGAGGATTAGCTTGGATAGCATTGTAATCCAATTTGACATTTCAACTAAGCCTGAGTGTCTATACCAGCACTTTCCAATACGTTTTTCTGATGTTGAAAATATCCTTTACCTGTGCTATGCAATATGCTAACCATTACTCACATATGGCTCCTGAGAACTTGAAATGTGACTACAGTGACTGAGCAACTGAATTTTTCATTTTATTTCACTGTAATTAATTTCAATTTAAATGTAAATAGCCACACGTGGTTACTGGCTACTGTATTGAATAACATATATCTTGGCTAAAAGCACTGGTATTTAGATAGTGCCAACAATTCACCAAAGGTTCCCAGTCATTCCCATTTTTTTGTAACCAATGTCAAAGCATGGGTTCTGTCACTTTCTCTCTCTAAACTTTTGAGTTGTCGGTCATTTTTTATTCTAAAACATGTCTTACCATGTAACAGTGTACAAAAACATCACATACAGCTAACACTGACTCACACAATAATTTCAAAGTTTTCCTTAAAGTCTTTGCTATGATTCAATACATAATGTTGTTTTTAGTATAATCTGAATATCTTGATTTTTATTATCTGTAACATACTGATAACACTAAGAAGACCTCCTTCATGAAATTTTGAATTAGCCAACTGAAGTAACACATACATCATATCATATCATGCTCTGCAAAGCATGAAGTCAGATAATGAGGTGGTAAAGAGCATGAGTTGGAGGTCAAACCAGTTCGGGCTCAATGACAGCTCTGGCATTTAATAATTGCATTACACAGAACACACTATTTAACCACTCTAAATCTCAGATTTGTCATCTGTAAAATGTCGGTAACAATGCCTAAGTTCAAAGATGTTTGTGTAGCTTAAGCAAAACGATGCTGATAAAGCCCTGGCTAAAGGTAAGGGCTCCAAAGAGCAGCTGTGTTAGTGTGATCACTACTGTTATGCAAACATTATAAATACAAATTCTTTCTCCAAGGATTTTCTTAAGTGCTTATTTCCAAGTTAAAAGACACATCCACAAGCTCATGAATTAAAAACAATTTGAGTATGCTTTCCATTAATTATGAACAACTACAAAACACGAAAGTGACTGGGTGTTAGCACTGGATGACTTCCGGCTGCACTGAGGCATTCTCGCCCTACTGTGTGCAGCATTCTGCAGGTTCAGAGCCCCCCAGGCTCGAAGAGTCAGGAGTACAGTCTGATGATCCTAGAAATTATGATTCGTGACCTGGCACCACCCCCATTCTTGTAGCCTGTTTTTGGTCCAAATGTGACATGGCAAGGGTCCTAAATAAGTTAACATTTGTGAACACTCTAATGACAATTAACTAAGTGGCTAAGTTACTTGGAATTTTTTGGATTGCAATGAACAGACACATCCTTAGATAACTTTAATTTTTAGAGTTGTTCTAAGGATATACAGTAAAGTAAAAGAATAGAACAATTTCTCACTTGAACTGGTTTTAATCACTATTTGGCCAGACATAAAATCCTGGTGTCTTTCAGAAACTTGAAGGTTATTGAAAAAAAAACAAAACAAAAACAAATAAAACCATATCTTTAGCAAACCTCCAGACACAAGACTGTAGTTGCCTCCCTTTATTCCACAATTAAGTTGACTCGGCCCTCTGTCCCTTCAAAGTTCTTACACTTCTATTTTGTGGACTCCACTGATTCATGGCTTCAGCTAAATTTCTTCTTTCCACTCCTCCGTTGCTGTAGCATCTACCTTCTTCTCTTTTTGAGATTTAAACTCCTTTATGATCTTTTTTTTTTATTTGCTCTCTACTAGAGTCCCTTTATAATCAAATCTATGCAAGACATTGACTAGGCCACTAGTTTACAAGCTGACATTCAAATATATATGCACATATTATCTTTTCCTATAACAGTCTCCCTATATACTATATATAGGTAACATAATATATAATTCATATTATATAAAAATAATATATAACATATGACATATATACCATATAATATATAGCATAATATATAATATTTCAGAGAAAATTAAGATTATAGTCTATCTTTTAAAAGTATATTCATTGTAAGTAAATGGTGGGGACATTTCTACAATTCACTTACTTATTTTAGTATTCTGACATAGCTTAAAACAAAAAAGAAAAAATAAACCATATTTATTAAAATACATTGCCTTACATAAAAATATTTTGGCTCTATTGTTGCCCTTTATCAGCTAACTAAACATAACTTTAAAGAATTAATAAAGATTAAATATTTTCCAAATATAGTTTGAAAAAAAAAAAAAGACACACCTCGCTCTTGCTGTTCCTTCCATATCCTAAGTTTATAGCTAATTTTCACGAGCTATAAAGTTCTGTATTACACGTCCCCCCACCCAAAACACCTCTTAGCTTTTAAAAGAGCTTAACGATTTATTATGGCAATTTAGCAAAGGTACTGCTGCTTTCTGTCAGAATTTACTGGCTTTTTTGCCCACGAATTGGACATAAAATATGTCAGTGTGACCCTTATTGGTACCCCTGGGGCATGGTGCTGATTACACATTCCTTTCCCTCTGATGTTATGTGCCTGTTTGATAGATCAGAAAAACCTGAAACACCTTTACATTTCTATAATAAAATTCCTATATTTGCAGAACACAAATTTCTATAAGAATAGAAACAAAACAAAAAACAATAAAAATGTATCTAACCTCATAAATGATAACAAATATTAACCTATTATTTAATGATTACATCTGACTTTAAAGCAAGTAATCTTTAAATACAGCAAAAGTATTTGAAGGGACTTATAAGAATGATCCCATAAATAAAAATGACTTCTGTGCTATTATTTTCTAGTCTACTTCATATATCTCGAGATAAATTCACCAAGAATAATAGTTCTTTCTACATTAGATCACCTTTACATGTGAAAAGAAGTTGATCTACCTAGATCAACTTCTTTTCACATGTAAAGGTGTGGACCCCAGTGGGAAATTATCTAAGACCACCAATATCTTAATAGTCTGCTCATAATGCTATAAATGAAAACATTTTCTCCAAATAATACTAACATCTGTTTTCACTTTTGTGAAATCATTTGTGCAACCTTATAAGATCTAGAAGGCCAAAAACGGCTGAGCTTGTGCCTCTGCTTGACAGGCTCAGGTGACTAACATCAGTGGTCTTTATGATTCACATGCCAATAAAACATGCATATCAGGAAGCTTATGCTCTTAATAAAACAGCTTGGCAAATGCAATGTGTTTGATATAATGGAAAGCAAAGTTTTTAAAGTAAGGAGGATGTTACCTTAACCATTCTTTAATATGAAAGCATACATTTTTAATGATTTATATTTTTATCTAAAAAGTTTTCAATTAACGTTATTAAAATAGGAGTATTGTAATATTTTTTCTTTTATTATTTATTTGGGCAGTCTAATGTCAGAGGTTAAAAGCCAAAACTAATATAGAGCAAATTTAATTACAGAGAAGAATGCTAGTTTGTCTGAGGGAAGTATTTATACAACAGAAATACGTATATCAGTGCATACGTATACACATACACACATATATACACATATAAATTTACATATTTATATGTATATGTGTATATATCTGGTGGCACATCTAGAAACTTATTTCTCTAAGAGACTGATTTTATTTAAAATTAGAAATTAGTTTTGTTTTAAATGTAACAAATTATAAATCTTACAGAATAATAAAATTGCACACGTTATAAAAGGCACAAAGTGTATTATGTAATAAGCTAAACATTGTTTTATGGTTAGCGATACCTATTTTTCTTACTGAGACTTGGATTCTCATTAAGAGTACCTTTTTATGCAGAGGATGCTCTGGCAACAGCTCACATAGTGAGCTTGTTCTCAGCCTGCGAGGCCCTATCCACTGCAAACAGAGGAAGCCCTTAGTCATCACACCTGCTTTCTCTCGTGCTTGTTTGTGACCCATAATATCCTTCAAAAGCAAGCATGAAAAATTTGCTTTTTAACTTTTGTTTTCACATGCATGGATCAAAATGTGACTTTAGTTTTAAAATACAATTTTATGCTATCTTTTTACCTATATTCCTGTAGAATAAACTTAGTCCATATATTTGTGCTATTGCAGAAAACAAAACAAAACAAAACAAAAAAACAGGATAAACTCCCCCTCTTTGGAGAAATTGCCCATGACTACTGATCTTTCTTAAATTATTTTTCTTAATTAGACACTATCTAACTTACATTAACTTCATATCCTCTCAACTACACTTTTTTCCAAGTGAAAAATTAAATATTTACTCTAGTTATCAAGAACTATCTGAATTGAAAAATGTTTACTTAAAAAAAAACTTAAAAAATTGAAAAAATCCTTAGGCTTCTACTTTAACAAAAGACCGAGTCCCTATGTTAACATTTCTTCCAAATTTCAAGGAATAGGTGTTTAAATTCCATCAATTTCATTTTAAAACTTAGAAAATATTTGAAGCCTCCAACATCGAAATGTACAGTGCTAGAGCTAAATGAATAAACAACAACAAAATCAAACCATAAAAAGGATTCAGCAGGGTACAGGTACAAAGATCAAATCAAATTCATTAACATGATATGGAAACCCACGAAAGTCAAGCAGTATTTATACTGAAATGAAATAATGGGTTGAGAGTAGGAAATCTATCAATGTAATCAATCAAATTAAAGACTGGTCTTGATGAAATTATACTGCTGATGCTGCATTATCTGGCAAACTATTCAGTGACACACAGAGTATTTAAAAAGTAATTGCTAATATACTTTAAAATTTTAGCATCGAAATGGATTCACACAAAAAATAACGAAAAATGGCTTTAAAAAACGTTCAAGGAGAGTTCAAGCCTGTGGTCAAGACCACAGGCTAGGTAAAAGCAAGGTTCACCCCCCCTTCCACGACCACATTAAAATTGCAACTAAATTATAAAACAAACGACTTGGAGAAACACCTGAAGTCTAGCTGATCATAACACACATCTGAGGATATGAAGAAAAAGCCACATGGAGACCGTTAAGGGACACAGAGTCCCCAAAGGGGTTGGGCCCACCACACGTGGTGGTGGAGCACCCTGGGAGAGAGCGCGTTTCTGCAGAGGCTCCCCACTGAAGGAACGAGGGGCCTGGCCCCACACAAGGTGCTCCTCAGCCCAGGGTTCCAATCTTGGGAAGGGAAATCTCTACAAAATCTGACTATAAAAACCATTAGGGACGCTGGCCATCTGGGTGAGATGGAACAAACCTGAAAACCCAGACGCCCCGTTAGAGGGCCCACACACAGACTCCCTCGCTCACACTCACCCTGGGCTCCAGCAGAAGGTCAGCGCCTGGGAGGCACAGTAGACTCATGGGGAAAGACGGAGCCACGTGACGCCGGGGCAAGGGCTGCAGGGACGGTGGCCATGGGTCCATTGTGGGGCCCCCTCCCAAAAGCCTGTGGATGGCGCCATCTTGCTTATGCTGAACCCGCCCCCCACGTGGCCACGTACGAAGCCGCACTGGCTGGTGGGATTGGCCGCTCCGCCCCATCTCCCTGGGACCCCGCCCACTAAGCCACAAACTGCCCACCGCCTGTTGTAGAAAGCAGCCCTCAGCCTCGTGATGGGAGTAACCAACCTCGGATCGCAGCGCAGTCTCTCCCTGTGCCTCCGGATCCAGCACAGGCAGCGACCATCTGTGGATCGCATTGACGCTCCTACCAGGTGGCTCCGAGTAATCATAGGCAGCAGCTGACTTTGGCCTCCCATGGGGGTGGTGGTCCCAGAACCAACACACCTGGCAGCTGCCATCAGACCACAACAGAGCACCACCTGACTAGCCCCAGAAGCAGCACACAAAAAGAGTGGTCTCAACAGGCACGTGAGACTGCTAGGGCAAATCCCACTTCCCGGGGTCAGCCACCACACTGCAGCTCATACCCCCTCGGCATGGCCAGTCCCCACAGCCAGTCTGCCTGAACATTAATCCCATATACTGACGTGCTAACAGCAATCAAAGCTTAACTACAACAGGAGAACACACACAACCACACAGAGAACATGCCTAGAGCCCCCAGTGCAAGTGATCAGGGAGACTGAGCCACTGGGACATACAAGACACCTGCTACATAAGGCCACTTAGCCAATGCTGGGAGACCTAATGAATCTTCCTAATACATGGGAATGGACAGAGAGAGGCAACTAAAATGAGAAAACAAAGAAAAGTGTGACAAATGAAACAATGGAAGAAAACAGCAGGGAAAAAA
>NW_011888841.1:5875282-5901481 GCF_000151845.1 Pteropus vampyrus
AAAAAAAAAGAGGAAAGTTTAAGAGATTTCTGGGACAACTTCAAATGCATCAATATTGCATCATAGAAAAAGAGAGAGAACAAGGGATTTAGAAGCTATTTGAAGAAAATAATGCCATACAACTTCCTTAACTTGGCTAAAGAAAGCAGACATACCAGTCCAGGGAGCACAGAGAGTCTCAAACAAGAGGAACCCAAAAAGGGCCCATACCAAGACACATCATTATTAAAATGCCAAAGGTTAAAGACAAAGAGAGAATCTTAAAAGCAGAAAGGGAAAGGCAGCTAGGTACTTAAAAGGGTACTCCCATAAGAATGTCAGCTGATTTTTCATTAGAAACTTTGTAGACCAGAAGGGATCGGCACAAAATATTCAAAGTGATAAAAAACAAGAACCTACAATCAAGACTACTATCAAGCAAGACTACCAATTACAATTGAAGCAAAAAGTAACAAATAAAAATAAAAAATTAAGAAAAACATTCAGAGATAGTAGGTTAGGTACTGAGAAAGAAAAATAAATTTAGATTCTATATGTAAAATATAAAAAAAGAAGAGAAAATTTTTCTTTTATTGCTCTGAATACAAGGAGCAGATTTTAAATACCATGCTTTTTATTGTAATGTTTTGGAAATGCTTACAGTTTTTCACATTAAAATTTATAGTAACAGCTAATATATTTAAAAACAATAAAATCAAACCAAAAAGGAATCTCTCAACCAATCCATTCCCTTAGATAAAATATATTATTTTTAAACCCTTTCATATACATTCAAAGAAAGAAAAATATTTTAATTTATTTGAAAATATTTACTGAGCACTTGCCATCTACCAAGTAAATTCTAGTTTCTGGAGATAAAGCAGTGGAAAGTTGTTCACCTTCACGAAGCTTAAATTCTAAAGAAGTAAACTTGATAAGAAAGAATAAGATTTACCAAGATCAAAGAGTTAACAGGTATCTAGATCCTTCAGGGTCTTGTAAGTTAAAAAGGGAATTTTGATTTTATTTGGGTGAAAAGCCACCCAAGTGTTATTTTGTTGCTACTGTTGTTGTTTGTTTGTTTTCCAGAAGTGTAATAATATGGCTTAGATTTTTTTTTCCATTAAATTTATTGGGGGTGACATTGGTTAATAACATTATATAAATTTCAAGTGTATATCTTTATAATACAACATCTGTATACTTTGTGTTCTCCTCGCCCAAAGTCTAGCCTCCTTCTGTCACCATGTATTTGACCTTCTTTACTATCTTTGTCCTCCCTGCACCCATGGTTTAGATCTTTAATTACATACTGTTTACTGTGTGGAGACTAGACTGAAAGAAACACAATGACAGAAGCTTGAGCCAGGACAGAACATGGTTATTCTGTAATTTTCAGGATCCTGGAAACAAGAATTTATAATAATTTTTGTTATTTCCCCAAGGGACTCGCCACACATTTAACTGGCTAACATTACAAAGACTGATACTAGAGATTGTTGGAGAAGATGCGGTTCCATGTAATCTCTTTTGAGTCACTGATGGGCAAGTAAGCTGGTAAAATGGCTTTGGAAAATTGATATCTCCTAAATTTGAACATTTAGATTCCAAACACCCAGAAATTCTATATTCTGGAATATTTTCAAGAGAAAAAAAAAACAGGAGACATATTAAAATATGCATGGTACAGCCACTGTGACCATAAGTCACAGATGCAAATAATAATCCAAATATTCATTGTTAAAAGAGAGGGTAAGTTTCTGTGACGTTCCCAAAGTGAAAAATTATGTCAGTCAAAATAAACAAATAATGGCAACACAAAAAAATGTGCATTCATCTTAACAATCTAACACTGAAAAATAAAGTAATTCTCAGGAGATTATATGTGGTATGGTAACTATTTTTATACAGTTAAAGTCTTGTAAATTGGTATAATATATATAAAAGATTTCTCACTATAAGTATAAAAAAATTAAAGGATATAAAATTAAAATTTATAATATTTCATACAAGCAGAATGCATTGCATAAAGACGAAAGCATAGGACTAATGAGCATAGGAATAGTGGTAGGTAGGAGATTGGTTTTAGGTGGTAGGAGAATGAATGTTTGGGTGCAGATTATTATTATTGAGTCCAAAAATTTAGTAGTCAAGTTTAACTCAATCTTGAAGCTACCCTTGACTCTAATTTTTCTTCCATAGGCCACATCAAATCCATGTTCAACATCTTGTAATAAACCGACATCTAATAGATAACTACAATAGCCTTCCAATTATTTTCCCACTTGTCTTTTATCGTCATAAAATCTTTTTTTCAATAAAGAAGCCATAGTGTTTCTATGAAACCATTTTAGATTTCATTTCTGTGCTTAGAACTCTATTTTAGAAGGATACCAAAGCCCTTCATAATCTAGCTTCACCCCATGCTCCTCTGATCATTTATCTTTCCAACTGCTCTCATTCCCCTAACCTCCCAAATTCTCTGCTCACTCTACTCCAGCCACACTGACTATAGCTATATTTGCTTTGATATTATATTAATTACATTGAAACTGCTTTTGGTTTGCATCTCTCTCTCTCAATATAAAATAAGCTCCTCAAGGTATTGGTCACATTCTTTTCATCTTTGTAGTGTTCACTTACATTAATCATATTGTCACATGTGTGATGAGCATCAATAAATGTTTGCCTAACCACTGAATGATACAAGATAACAAAGACAATTATTTTTCATAGAACGATCTTAACTGATAGACTAAAGAGAGCAGAGAGCTGGGTGAAGGTAATCTGGGAATCCAAGGGCACATTATTACCGTGGTGAATACTGTTGTCAAATACTAACAGATTATGCATCAATCTTAATTATTATTATAACCATTTAATTGGTTAGTGTTAAGTCATTCATCACTAAACATAAAATATTCTTCTGGTGAATGCTGCCCACGATATATAATAAATGTATTCCTTACCTCTGTTTTTCATGTCTTTATGCAGATTGTTCTTTTACTATTTTATATTTTGAGTGACCAGATAAATTTTTGTCTTGCATTGCTTCTGTGTTAGCTTTTCATTGTAATTTGAGATTGGTCTCCTTGACACAATGTGGGAATTGCTTTAGTTGAATCGGTTACACATTTATGCACCATCACTAATGGGCGGGAAACTTTTACACATGGCTAATCACATATGTTGTCGTGATTTTATTAGCTTCAATTTCAGATTCAGTCCTTAGTTTGTGAGCAGGAATCATGAAGTAAATTTTATAAGTAAGATACATCATGGCAAGATCGTGTAGTCCCAATCTTTTCTCAGTAGAGTTAAGGTAAAAAAAAATCCAAATAAAAATTTCAAGGACAAAATAAACCTCTGAAACTAACATTTATCATGTCATTAACTTTTCTGAAACCTTTAATGGCTGTCTATTACCTATATGTCTATGTTTGATATTCATGGTTGTATAGGCAGTTTGTCAACAAAATTATATTCCTTATTTACAAAAATGCTTTGTTCTGGTTAGATTAGTCTCTATGCCTCTTCCCACACTCATGCTATTAATTATTCTTATTCTTGACTCCAAATCTTGTCTCCCTTGCTCTTCTGACTTGTCCTACCCTATCTATGTCCTTTGATGATTCAAATCCAAAAAAAAATATTTTCAAGCTCAGTTTTAATTTTTATCATCATTTCCAAAATAGCTCTACATGGAAAATGCCAAGATTTAGAATATGATGAATATTTAACTACATTTTGAATATTCCTACCATCCATGCAATGTCACAAGAAATTCTCAAAAATTATGATGGATACAGCTTGAGCATTTTAAAATGTATTTTTTATGGCTTACGGGTTTGGAATTAAATGTTATGAGTAATCTGTTCTTTATAGAAAATTTAGAAATCCATAAAATCAGGAGGAGAAATACCATACATATTTTATTGCTATGAGATAATCACTGTTATGACACATTTTACTCCAGCATTATTGTCATGGATATTTTAAACCTAATATTAATTTTATGCCACACATCACAAAACATGCAATGGAGTATTATATTGTTCATTTCTAAATTGTAAAGAATTTGATTATGTGTGTTATATAAATTAAAAAAGAGAGAAAAGAGAGAGAGAGAAATTTATATAATACAGGTTTTTCTACTTCTCATATTACCAATAAACTTATGCCCTTGAGTGAGTAGAGATGACAGATATCATTCTGAATTTCCTTCGGTCTCATGTCCTATGTGTTTATCATTGAATATGATTCTAGTGTTAAACTATATGCATTTATTGTAAAACTTGCCCTTAAAGGAAAAACAAAAACCTACATTTGATGTTCAGGCAAATAAACAGCAATTGGTTCTAATGCTAGAGGAATACAAGCCTTTGTGGAACCGATTATGAAATTCTGTGCACAAATATATGATTTTTATGGCCCATTTAATTAAAAAATCGGGCTATATATTATTTAAATTTTCTGTAATAAATTTTAGAATTTAACATTGTAAAAAGCACATTTTTACTGTTCTGTTTAGAAATATTATATTGTATGTGTAAAAGTATTACAAAGTGATTGTAGAAATTTGATGACAAAATTATCTTTTAAAGATAATGATTATTTCATAATAAACTAGTATTAAAAATGAAATTTTTGAGGCTTTTCTTTCCAGTATCGGTTGCACATATTACATATTTGACATTTTTTTCTTTATTCAGCAAATAATTTGTATGTATCTATAAGTACTAGGTTCTGTATCAGGAATGGAATTCAGAAAGAGAATAAAGTAGATATGGCCTCAGACTTCAAGAAACTAACATTAGGTCATCTCTATGTTCATTTGAGGATGATAATTGTAAGAACTTTTATAGGTTTTTAGATAGATGATGGCATTAACAGAGATTAGATGATTGTGATATTTGTCAATGAGCCAAAAAGGAAAGGAAAAAAAAAACAAAAACATTTAATTCATTCATACCTTAATTTATGTACACCTTAAAGTTACAGAAAGTAGCCAAATTATTTTGAAATCAAATGTTTGTGCATTTTTCACTGCAAGTTGCCTTTCACAGTAAGAGAAATAACTTATATTTCCAGTCCAGTAAATTTGGAAGACTAACAGTAAATCTAATATTTTAAATACCAATTAAGAAAGTCGAGAAATTATTTCAGAATATTGAGGACAGGCAAGTGGCCTACTAACAGAGGCATAGCAGACAATATTACTGAGTAAGGAAAGGTTCAAAAGAAGGATTTTTTTTTTTTATTTTGCTATTTTGTCATAAATGGCATATACTGACTATAAAGTTCACAGGTTTCCAAGTTAGGTGGCTTACAATATGGAGGAAAAATAAATTTATTTACTTTTTTTTATTTCTCGAGTTCTCTCGAAATAGTTTATATGGAGTGATATAAGTTTCAGCATTATACAGAATATATCATTTTTAACAGCATATTTTGTAGATTATCTCAAAAGTCTTGTATACATCTTAGCTTTCCTTAAATTTCAGGGTGTTCATGGTTTTCCACCCTGGTACGTGGTAGAGGTAGATATGTTCTGACTGCCAGGAATTTTACAGTTTTATATTTATTTAAATCCTCACAACAGTTCAGAGAGATATTTACAGCAATTTTATTATTAAAAATAAGTAGATTTAAAAAGAGTTTATGTAAACTGCAAAATGCCATACAACCAGTTAACTGTAATATGAGTATTTAAGTCCAAATCCATCTGGATTGAATTTCAAACCACACTGGAATGGCAGCCCCATTTTAGGAAAGGCATTTTTACTTTCTAATTAATAACATGTTAGCAGTATTTATTTCCTCTGGAAATAATATATGAATAAAAACATAAATATAGGGTAATTAGCTTAATTTCTTAAAGAAATTAATGAGGCCACAGGCTCATTATGTATAGATCACTAACCTTTGCGTGCCAACAATACTATTCTTCATAAGTCACAGAGAAGATCTATTTGAGAAAGAAGTATATGAACTAGAAAAATAATTGCCACTTGGTTCAGTGAGCATCATCAGAAGCAATGAAAAAGACATACTTACAAATAAATTTGAGAAATATGATGGTTAAAATGTATAAGAATAAATAATATATCCCCATGTTACATAAAAATTGTTTCAAAAATTTAAACAGAAGCAAACATATCTAGTGATGATGCACTTAAGCAGGAATTTAAAATTAAAAGATGTTTTAGGTGTTATAGATTTAAAAAAGGGCCTTATAATCTAAAGGAAAGGGGAGAGTTCACTGCTCTCTACCCTGCTGAACCCCCTATAGAAAAGACAGGGCTATAACCTGGGTAATTAGAAAGTTTAATTTTACCTAAAAATTTTGTTTTCTTTATCAAACTTAAGGATTAACTCCCAGAAATATTCTAAAATTGTACCACTCCATGTTTGTGGCAAATATGAAAAGCATGGTATGATAGAAATGCAGTCACCTAAATATTATTATTTTTATAATTTAGTACCATTTCATTTGCTTTTGCATATGTAAAAATGAAAATAGATTTCTCAAATTATGAAACCCAGATAAACATATTACAAGAGAAGGAATATTTTATTTAATGAAAAAGAAAATCTATATGATAATTCCAAGAGACATAAATAATTATTTTAATGTTAATGCTTACTAACAAATTTGTTTACTAAAATTTGTTTACTAAAATTTTTCAAATTTGTTTACTGAAATTTGAAAAATGTCAAGGTAATTTTCAAATGTTTAACTTTTTTCTTTGTTTAGAAACAATATTTGAATCTTAAATCTAAAAATAGTAAACTTTACAATATTAATACAATATTTAATTGAATTAGAGTATTCAAATATATTAGAATATGGACACTGGGAAAATATGAAGACCAGCTAGCTGCACAAAAGAGCACACGTAAAAATTAAGAAAGCTATGAAAACATTTAAAGAACACATTCAACTACAGTCTAATACCTGTCATAAATAATGTCCCTTCTCATTAAAATACAAACTATTCATGGGAAAGAAATGCAAGTTTATCATAGAATAATCAACCTAATTTTTCTCCTTAAGTACTTGTGCCTGGAAATTTGATTGCCTCTCCTTTTAAGTCCATATGCCCTTGATAATTTCTTTTATAGTTTTTCCTTTCCTTATTTTTTTCCCTAGGGACGTAAAGGTGGACACACATTTATCATTAAATATAGAACCATGCAGTGTAGTGATAGTTACATATAGAATATATTTGAAGTCTCAAGAACATTAGATATTAGGAGAAAAATGACTCAAATATGTTTTCCATGAGGCGGAATCATTATTATGATTTCTTAAAATACACTGATGAAAATGCCTAGCCTTCCAGCTATACTAAAACTCGTCATGGCACAGCTACAAAGTTTAAAAAGTAAAGAAAACAAAACTCAGAAAGCAGAGTAACATTTCTGAACTTAATTCATGGACAAGAAGGTGTGCAGCTGATTTCCCCTCTAGCCAGTTCTGAGGGTTAGTGTTGTGTCAGTGTCTCAAAAGCAGTGACTGACCTGTCTCCACAGTACAAGGCAAGAGATGTGACATTTCTCCTCTAGTTTATTTGAGAGTTCATTGCCAGTTGAGAGACAGTTAAGAGCCACTAAAAAGTAACCATTCTGCCTATCTTTACTCATAAGTTACCAAACTGTCACTTCATTTAAAGTTTGGAGACAGTCTTATACTGAGATTAGAGTCCTAAAATCTTTGGCATAAACATCACAGAAAGTCATATATTTACCTCCTTGGTATGTTTTGTGTTTGTTGGTTGGTTGGTTTTACAGAACATGTCTTTGCAGGAAATTAAGGCAGGGCTTTGCAGAACGAAGTATCAAAAGAGCATTAGAATGGCAATTATAGCTCAAGTACATAGGCTGGCAGTAGGCCACATTTACATCAGCTGTTACAATGTCTTCACTGCAGTACTGTGTCTGTCTCTCGACTTCACCATCTGCTTCCTGGATTTACTTAGATCTTTTCTCATACAACTTTATGGTTTGAATTTAATGTTCAATACATAACACTGAACATAGTTTCCTGACAATTCTTTTCACAATCTTTTCCAATGTAAGTCTTTCAAAATTCAATATCTACTAATGTGTGCCCTTCTGTCAAGGTGCCTGCAGCTAAAGGAAAAATTCTAGTTGATGGATTTAAGTCTGGTATGATATTCTTAAATTCTACTGAAACTGAAGAGCTGTAAAAGTAGAAACAATCACAGTAAATTTGGCAAAATTATGCAAGACATAAAAATAGTAGGGTGTGTATTTTTTAGTCCTTCGTAATTAATTGTAGAATAAACCTTCTTTTCACTACTTTAATCTTGACAAACCAGAACTCCAAAACTGTGGGGATAAATAACAGGTGACTGATAGCAAACAGTCAGTTGAGTTGAGCGTAACTTCTAAAATGTTTAAACCCCCTTTAGATCGTCATGTTTATCATGCCAAGAGGAACCAGAAGCCCACATCTGTTTTATACTGGTGGCATGGAAAAAAAAATTATAAAATTTGTGTATGTGAGAGAGAAATCCATGTGGAAAGATGGGAAGTGATAACAGACCGCAGAAATAGGTCATGAGGAAGTCTTCCCTACCATCATTTATTTTAAGACCAAGATAATGGTTTGAAATTCTGTAGCAAGGAGCTAAAAGAATTGAGTGGAATGACAGTATTGGAGCCGCATGCCTGACTTGTGTTATTAGTAATGGTGACAGATTTGATGTCAGAGCCTCCAATGTTGAAGCTGGGATGTGTACCCCATTTCCTTACCCTGTTCCCGCAACTGTGAGAACTCACAGGATGTCAGCTGCAGCTAACGGGTACATGTGAAATGCCACCATCTCTGCTAACATATAGGAAGAAAAATAAATCTCTCGATGCCAAAGCCCATTGCTTGTGAATCAGATTCCAGATTGAGAATCTCACTTTACTTTCTATAACTGAAAGCTGACCCTTTGCTTGGGAGATCACTTCCTCCCGCTGCTTCTGATGCTGGTCTTTACTCCCGAGTTGCCGCTTTAACACAAGTATCAGGCTCCCTTCATTTACTCATTAAACTTTTGAATGTGTATCATGCATCATGCATTACTCCAGGAGCTCGGTTGGAAGAGTAACCCGCCTTAGGGAGCTTTTAATCTAAGTTACAGGTAATAGAAAGAAAAAAAATAATACAGGTAATAGAAAGAAAATAATACAGGTAATAGAAAGAAAAAAAATAATACAGGTAATAGAAAGAAAAAAAATAATACAGGTAATAGAAAGAAAAAAATGTATTTTTGTATTGTCAGATGGTGCTGAGTGCAGTGAAGTAGACTACTCATAAAGGACATGGATACAGAGTTTGGTGGGGGTTGCAGTTTTATACAGTGATCAGGAAAGGCCTGCCCACCTGATGTGGAAATATCTGAGCAAAGACCTGAAGGAAATGAGAAAGCCAGTGATTGTGACATTTATGGAAGCAGATTCCAGGCAGACGTAGAGACAGAGTGGGCGTGTGCTTGGTATATTGGGGAGATATTAAGTCATGGGATTACTGGGGGAAGATTTATCAGAGGCCATGTCACTTAGGATTATTCCCATAATGGTCTCCATAAACTATGTTTCACATTTACGACTAAGGATTCCTGTTGTACCTGTCTCTTCAATTTTTAAACTTTCAAACTCTGCCTATTCCTTTCAAGAATTTAGGTTTCTAAACCTCAAGCCTCATTCACTAATTTTTATGCATACATTTTAATTTTTGCTAGATTCAATAAAAACTTTTCTTTGTATGTGCAGGGAAAAGAAGTATACATTGATATGAGGAAAAACACAAACATGGTTATCTAGATTAATTTTGTTAATTATTACTAAATTATGAGGATGGAAAATGGATTGCCTACTCAAATTGAAAATAGTTAAAGATATGAAACTGAGAACTGAGACAATAGATCATTTAGAGTGCTTCCAGTGGGGCATTTGCTAAGGAATTAAGAGAAAATAAAAATTTTTCCAAGTAATAGTAATACCTCATTGAAATCCCAAAGCATAACATCTGAGGCCACACATTTACACCTATATTATTGTTTAGCTGCAGCAGCACTGTGCCATCTGAGAAGAAATCAGTTGATGGAAATAATCAAGGAATTTAGATTATCTACAGTGTGAATAAACACGCAATCAGGTGTGAGAATGAGATCGACTGTAGCCAAAAACATGTGGAAATACTGAGTGAAATTGGGAGTAACAGGCAGATTGCAGTCTAATGTATAGAAAGCGATTTCTATGAGAGCTTGGGTAGTAGGAAATATGGCAGATCCCTTCTGTAAATTATCTGGATAAGTTGAGATAGCAGAAATGAACTTGTCAAAAGTTCCTTATAACCATCAGTATCATTCCTTGAATTGAACATTCTTAGTAATGGGTGCTTTAAATGAGAAAACAGGCCTATTTAATATGTTCAGGGGAACTAAGACAAAAGTAGCAAGAAACAAATTAAGATATTAGAATTTGAATATAACATTGTGAATACAATGTCTATCAAACAACCATGATCATAATCGGGCTAATATGACATAGAGAAAAATGTCTATTATATTAAAATAACGAAGAAGAATGTCAGATGGGCCATCAACAACAATATCTACAAGTCAGCTTCACTTTTCTTCATCTCTTAATCGATTCGGTTAGCAGGATTGATACTTATGTCCCCAGATATTTTTTTATAGTTGTTGTCTTCACTTGTTCAAGTTTCATAAGTCAAATAAGAAGGAGAGTAAGAGAAAATCAGAGTGTTCAGTGTCACAGAAGAAATAAGGTTCAAAATCTAAGTACAAGAGAATTGTCAGACATAGGAAGAATTGATGAAAGTCAAGCAAAATAAAGTTTTGTACGCTCCTTTCAACTTAATGTCATAAAAGTCACTTGGGACTACAAATGCAAAATAAGAAAAAGGAGAAAATATGTTTAAACAACAAGGCTTAAAAGAAATAATTCTATGATGAAGGGAAAAAATGAGTCATATCTAATGTGAAAAATTTTGTTTGTAAACAAAGATGTCAATATCTAAGTGAAAATGGACAAATTTAAATATTTGAAGAGTAAAGCTGTTCCTGCGTCATGGGTTTAAATTTTCTATGTGAAGTAAGCGATCAGGTCATGCACTAAGAGCAAAGATAGAGGAAAGGATTAGAAACTTGACAAGCAGAGAAGTTATGAAATGGTAATTTTTTTTTGGAAATTGACATAGACGACGACTAGGAAAAAGGAAAAACAGTGGAACGATATTGAGAGTCCAGTACGAATCTGTCTAGTTATGTGATACTCTGGAAATGCTGAGCATCCTGAATCAGTTCTGAAAGGACTATACATTATTGCAAGGAACATACGGATCGTAAGGGTCATTTCTATTGCTTAGAACATAAGGCATAAAGATAGCACTCATGGCCACTTAATCCTTTATCATTGTCCCTAATGAAATTTTGCACTTGAATGATCTTGAGAGAATAGCTGTTCTTCCCACTAGAGTATGATACTTTCCTAATGAACACCTGCACATGATATAATAAATGATTCACTGATTTGCTTACACCAGAAATCAAATTCTGATCTATGAGAACTATTTCACAATCAGCCAACCTCTACTAAAATATGCATTGTTGCCTGCCTTATGAAACTAAAATAAAACAGAAAGAGAAACTGATTTTTAGTGAAGTAACAGAATTAAACATGAATATACAATATAAAAAATATACTTGCTGTTTATAACTTGCCCCTTCTGTGGCTGTCATGGTGACCTGAGGTAAAATGATATATTTAGAGGACAAGGTCCTCTTTGGCCACCTTGGCTCCAGCAAACTCTGTGCAGACTGCTCCAGAAACACAGTCCTGGTGCTTCTATTCTGCCATTTCTCAGAATTCTCTGAGATAAAACTTTTGAATTGATATTTTATTTTTATGAGTCATTTTTACATATATCTAAAATGTACATATAATCTAAATCTAAATCTAATATATATATTTTTATTTAAGCATACGTAAAGCCTCAGAAAAATTTAGCATATGTAATTAGATGAGAATATTTAAGAATTTTCCAAAATGTTCATACTAAATAATTTTTATAATTCATACTTTGTTTTTTTAAATATATAAAACATTATTAAGTTATTTTTCACAATCTGAGAAGCATACACAGAACACCTTAATGTTCTCATTTTTAAACGGAAGAAATCAGAACCCAATGTTTTACAGATGATAAAGCAAAGCCTCAGAAAATCAAAGTACCTTCCTTGATCTAGACCACCAAAAATTAGTTGGCAATCATGAAGTTGACATGACAAGGGAAAAGTATATATACCCTCACTCCATGCTCAAACTTCCTCTATCTATTGTTTCTTGCTTTAGTAGAAAATTACAACACTAGTTTATGCCTCTCATTTCAGAAGAATTCAGCATATATGTAGTCTTTTTGTGATATGTGTGAAAGGCAAAAGGTAGGATCATAATAAAAATTTTGGTTTGTCATAAATATTTCTATTTTCATGTAAATAAGGGTCTCTTTATTCAGTCATGCAACTTTTAAATATTTGCAAGTAGTCCAGCTATAATTTCATCTTTAAAATATGTATGTGGTCTAGTACCTGTCATATCTTCAAAAGTTCTTAAATACCATAAGATTTCTCAACTATGAAAAATGATGTCATTTTAAAATATCATTTGGATTTTTTTTCATATTGTAGTCAAACTGATCAAATTTTATATTTCTATCAAAAAACACTGGAACAGCCATTTATTTTCATTACTCAAATATATCTGCTTGAATAAATAAATGACATATTTGAAATCTAATAAGTGATATATGTGATGTATAGACATCGGTGTGAGAATATTTTCCTCTAAGTTTTATATTTCTACTTACTGTTAATTACATTATTATAAATATCTCACTAAATGTTTTGACAATGCTTACACATTTTAAAATATGTCATCAAAAATGTAACATCATTAAAAACTTTGCAAATATAATTCTAACAAAGGGTTTCTTAAACACCCTCTCTAGGAAACACTTGGTAGAATGTAAGTTATTTATATTTTCAGCAATTCACACTTTTTTTTTCAAACTAGTAACAATGTTTAAAGAAAATATCCAAATTTTTTATTTATAATACTTAAATGATTTCAATAATCTTCCATTTCTTAAAATCTTTATGGAAAAGAAGAAACATAAGGTGGACATATTTAACGGTGATGGTAATGGTCATATTTTAGAAAATTTACAAACTACACTTATATGATTATCAATGAAAGGCACTGCTTGTTGGTCATTTCATTGACATATTAAATTGCAAGCTGTCTTAATATTTTCAAAGATGATTTACATCAGTAAGGACTTTGTTTACTTTATGTGCTATAGGCAACAAATTGTCTTTTGAGCTATGTTCATTATATTGAGTGCCTTATAGATTATAAAACTTGTTGAGAGAGTGTAAATTTAAAAACTCAGAACATCTGAAAAATATTCAAAGTTTAAAAGGGTAAGATATCTGCTTAGAGAAGATAAAATAAGCATTACAACATTAATTTAAGGTGCTTTAGAGCTTTCCAATATTCAATTTTATAAAATTTGCATTTTTAGACTGGAGGATACAGATGCAGTTTCCACAACCTTCTCTAGTTGTTACTTTTTCTGAATTATGGTATTTTTTTAGTTTTATTCAATTCACTATGTAAGATGCAAAACTAAAAATCGAGACATTCCCAAATCTCTGTGTACGCTAACTTTGTCTTTTAGGTTATCGGGTTTCCAACAAACTTGCATTATATTTCCTTTCTATACATGTCTTTACTTTGTATTCCTGTCTTTTTTGGAAAAAAAAAAATCTAGCCTCCTGCTATTTTCTCTCTGTTTCTGGAAATTAGGTTATCTGGGGAAGATTTCCATAACTCCTTAAATGGCATTAAAAAGGCTGAATACCAGTTATATCCATTACTGGGGGCTAAAGGAAGATAGTAGATGTAGAGAGATGAATGTGTGAGAGGCTGGATGCGGGTGTTACATAAGATTCTTCTATATCGAATTAGCAGCTAGTATATTCAGATGCTCAAAATTATGTGTTGAACAATTAAATTGGGAGAACAGATTTAAATTTCAAGTAGGATGGCTTTCAAAGTTGTATCTGGATAGCTAAGGCAAGGAATTGATCTTTGAAGGTCTGAAGGTTCTACAAGGCACATTAAAACTTTTTGTTTTCATCTGTATGAAAGGGAGGGGCTAATAAGGGTATTCAAAAATAGCAGAAAGAGAAAAATAATAACCCGGTAGATCACAACCATTTAAAGGAGAAAAAAAAAAGATTAAAAAAAATGAAATGGAGCAACTTATAAAAGAGAAAACTAAGAGAACATAAGTCAGAAACGGGAAAAAGGTGGGGTGTTATCAGTCAGCAAGTAGCCATCACATTGTTGTTTTGCTGAGGCAGAGGTGACGTACTTGATGTAAATGTGGCACGTCCCCAAGCTTCTACACATGTCCACTATCCGCATTCTGAGGAAACAAGAGAGGCAAGGAGTGTGTTCTTTCCACTGAGGCTTAGATGTGTCTTCTGAGACTTCCTTCTTTGTATCATCGAAGGCTGAGAAGGACCCCAGGCATTACGTCACACCTCTCCAAACCCTAACACTCAAACCTCACAGCACCAACTTCTTTGAAGTCCCCACGACTGATATCATTACACCATTCTCCCTTTTATAGAAGTCTTATGAGTGAGACTCCATACTTTCAGGTGACTCCTCACTCTTAAGACTTTCATAAGGGTTCATAGCAACCCTTTTACTAGTTTCTTTCTCCCAATTCTGCCAGGTTCTGAAATCCTTCCAGTCTGGAAACCATGGTCCATTATCAGCAACAATATTTTTATAATTCCAAATCTAAATTTATATTTCTAAATGTGTATTCACTTGCTTGTTATATTAAAAACCTAGCTGTCCATTGAGGTCGCTGATCTTGCTCTATGTTCTCAAATGAACACTGCTTCCCCAGCACATAAGTATCAATCCTCCTTCCTACTCATTCTTATTTTTGCACCAATTTCCTTAGGTCTCCACTAATACCACGCCATTTTACTTTATCACCATTATACCATATCACTGCTGTCTTCTACCAAACCCTGGATATTTCGTGACAATTCAGCTTTCGTTTTACTAACACTCTTTCCATCACTCCTCCTATAGGATTTCAATATATACGTAGTTGTTAATTTTATCACCTTCGCTCTTGGAATTCTTCTTCTCCAATTGTCTTGCACAATATCCTATCTCAGCCACCATTAGCTTGGCCATACAGTAGAACTGCTAGTAGCAAAGATGATTTCTTATACCCTACTCTGATGACCATCTCCTACCATTCCAATAAGTCTCTGTCGTCCCCAGTTCCCACACTCTTTGACATCTTTAAACATCAATCCATATCTAAAGTGAATATTAACAGTGATAGAGACAAAAGGTGCTTTCAGCATTTGTTGAATAAATGTTTTGTTTAAAAAAAATGGGCATTAGTCAAATGTAGATTTGCATAGAGAATTTCCAATGATTGTTAAAAACATTGTTAAAGTTAAAAACTAGAGTCTATTTTTGATTTGGTGTAAATTACAGAAAAAAACGAAAAATGTAGCTTAATTTCTCGAGATGCTTAACTAACATAGTAAGTGTTCTTTGCCTCCACTATGTCTATAATGCATTATTTAATCAATAAGACAATGTTTTGCGTGTGTGTGTGTGAGAGACTTAACTCTCTTACATTCTTATCTCATTCCAGATCTGTGTCAGTAAGCATAAGCCACACTGATGACCAGAGAGCTGATTCACAAGTAAGGAAGTAAGCAATCAGAGCCGACACATGTGATCGATTTGTGTTGGAATTTTAAAGACGGAGACGCATATTGTGTTTCTTCAGTTTTGGTGGTTGAGCATATGAGGTCTACAGCTCCTAGAACCAATTACTATCGTGTGGGAAGGCTGGCTTGTGGAAAAGACAAGATAGACATTGAGATTTCCTGTTAAGCCAAGTTTAAAATAAGATCATCTTTTTTTTTTTTTTTAAGGTATGTGAGATATGTATTTCATTTTTTTGTTTGTTTGTTTGCTCCTTTAAAACTATTTGATTTAAGAGTTTTGTCATTTGTAACAAAGATTCTTTATTCTGGGAAGCAAGAGGAAGTATGTATTCTGCAGTGATTTTGTTTAGTTAGTTTGGTTTGTTTCCTTAAGGTGGTGGGATAGATTTGAGAAGCTTTAGGCATAAGTAAAAATAAGAAAATAGAAATAGAAAGGTTGACTATGTAAAATTGATGTGATTCTTAATGTAGGTGAATATCCATCCAGGGGAGTAACAAGGGATGAAGGTGACAACACTGACTTTAGCTTTAGGTAGAAGTAAAAATAAAATTTCCGAAAGCACTAGAAATAAAAAAAAAGATGGATAAAAAAGTGAGTAGGGATTTATTTGGACTCAGTGACATAAAAATCCAGAAAGTATCTATAACAACCTTATGCAATAGCTATTGGAAAGTATTCAATGCTTTTAAAAAGTGGAGAGATCCAAATAGAAATAGTGAATGAATGAATGAATGTAAAATTTGGAAAAGGCAAGCACAGAGGAAGAACATATTGGTGAGGAAACTAGTTTGGTGGCCATGTTAATTGTCTAGATATGAGAAAAAAGGATCAAACCTAGGGAAAAAAAAAAAAGAATTGAAAGGAAGGAGCTGAAAATAAAGATCACTTTGGTCTGAGTTATTCATATCCTTTTTGGCCCTATTTTTATTATGAATATTGCAACCTCGCTGCACAGAAACCATGTGTATCTACTGAACTGTGTGCAGTGCCAAGCACATCTTCTATGCTCAATAAATGCGAAGCCATTATATCACTGAAGAAGGAGAAAAACTAAGCATTTGTAATACTGTGAATTAACTCCTTTTGAATAATTTCCCTATTATTCCCCACCTTTTGTGTTAGGTAAATGGCATCTTCATTCGTCAAATACGTACTCCAAGTCAGGAAGCCACCCTCCAAGAGTCAGGATGATACAAATAAGTCTCTAAAATCAATCTAGGAAATTAAACATATAAAGTGCCTTTCACAGTTTTATGAACTAGTGAATAATACATTCATAAGAGTAGACAGATGTTGAATTACGCAGGCATTTAGAGTAGAAACAATAACACTATTGCCAGGAGTGCTTAAAGATAGGTTTTTGGAATAAGCAAGATTTAAGCTAGCTAGAGCTTGAAGGGTAGGGTAGAATTTAGAGAGGGAAAAATATGGGGAGAAAAGCACTGTTACATTAAAGGGTAATGGTGTGACGAAAGAGTAGTTGTGGAAAATGCAATGAAAGATTTATGGATAAAATAGCACGGTTTCTCTGAAGTACATTCTCTATGTAGAATAATGGAAGGTAAGCATGTGAAGATGATATTTTCTAGTACCTATAATTCAAAGTTGAAGTATTTAACATTTTCTTTGTTACTAAGGATTCATTGGAGATTTTGAGGGGAAAAAAACTATAAGAAAAATGTGTTTTAGAAAAAAAATTGAGATGGTTAAATTCAAGACAGATGGGAGGGGGATAGAACTGCAGTGAAACTGCAGTTTTGTAATAGTCTGGATATGAGAAAATGGGATGAAAACAAGCTGCGGACCTGGCGAGAACTGAGGTTAGCCAGCATCTGTGAGGTGTAAGGGAATGGCCAGCTGGTGACTGCTTAGGCCTGGTGTGTGGGGTCGGGGGAGAAACATGGACATAACTCTTGGAAAGCAGTGGTCCTCTCAAGTTATTCTTGTAGAGCAGGCACTCAGTAATTAGCTACTACATTTCTGAGTTTTTAACCGATTAAAACTGAATATCGGCTAACAGTTGCATATTTTACCAAAAAGACAGGATTCTATAAAAAAATATTTGGAATAAAGCAAAGAAAAATAAAAGTCAACTACTCTTAATACCCTTCATCTATGGTTTTGAAACTTGAGAAGATCAGTTTCAAATTCAGGTAGATTTCTTTACATAAAATTATCAAACTTATTCCTTAGAAAAATCACAGTAGTAGGAACATACTAAATCATCTCTGTAGTTTTTAGCACAATAATAAAATACACTAAATTTTTAGAAGCTGTTTTATATATGAAAAAGTAACCTGCTTAGATGACAACTCTGTACATTCAAGTGAGAAGAAGAAAATTTATATTATACCATTTCAGAAAATGAGTAACCTCTGAGGATGAGGCTATCTCATAGGTAATATAAAACATCTGGTTTTGATAAAAATTATAACGACCTGGAAATAAATGCAGTACTGGGTTTATCATCATAGAGAAAAATAAAGTTTCCCAGTTAATTGCAGTTGAAATATATTAAAGATTTATATTAATCACTGTAGGCAGAGTCTGAAGTAGTATTTCCTAAGTTAAATTCAATTATACTAGAAGCAA
Organism: Pteropus vampyrus; assembly: GCF_000151845.1. Lineage (NCBI taxonomy): Eukaryota > Metazoa > Chordata > Mammalia > Chiroptera > Pteropodidae > Pteropus > Pteropus vampyrus. The sequence continues at coordinate 5,893,736 of NW_011888841.1, forward strand.
TAGAATGCATAACAAATTTAACAACAACAACAACAAAAACAATGTTCTTTGGTTTCTATGGTCACCAGTATTTTTGCATATGATGTGCCTTAATAGATATTCTTATTAACTCCATATTGGAATCAGCAAATTTTAGATATAAAAGAGAGTATTTCATAAATATAAATGCAAAATATCTCTCAAAGAATAAATGCATGAAGACTACTCTTTAAATTGGTAATACTCTCTTAGGAGATATATGTATTTATTTTAATATCTAGATTCAAAAGAGAGTAATTTGGATTGAAAATAATTCATCTCATTAAAATCTTATTTTGCATGTAGATAATTTGCTATATATAGTATGGTAAATATAAACATTTATACTAAATTTCAACTTAAAGTATAATATTTAGTATTAGAGTTTATTTTAATCCATTTATGCACTTTAACACAGTATATTAAATACAATGGAAAGCTCTCTGTAATGAACATAAAAAAAACATAAATTTTAATATAAAAGTTAAGAAATTGTATTCAACTTTCTAATGTGATACTTCTAGTTAAAACGTCCTTACTGGAATTAGAACTTAGTTTTATTTCCAATTAAGATTATTTTCCCCAGACTATAAAGTATAGTTGGTAATTTATCAGTATCCACATTTAGTAAATATCCATTGCTCACTAACTAGCATGAGACACTAACGTTCTAGAAATAACCGTGGTGACAATTCAGTAGCAAAGGCTTGTGCCTCCCACACTCGCCTTGAGACTTACTCTTCAGGTATTGCCTGGCTCTGTACCCCTTGAAACTGACCTTTCCACACTGACACGCTGTCTCCCCACTTTGGCTTTTTGGTTCAAGCTCAGTTCAGCCAGTAGGAGGCAGCAGCCAGGATTTGGGGTGGGAGGAAGCGATATTTGACAAAGAAAATGGATTTAAAAGTAAATGTTAGTATTGGACTTCAGTTCTCATGTTGTTTTCTTTTATTTTGTACTTAATTTTTTCCCCAAGGTTTATCGTTGCCTGTGCTGCCTTCTTTACAACAAAGTCTTCAACTTCACATCAGTTGCACTGGAGCCCAGTCCCTCCCACATGAGATGGTGTAGATTTTGATTTACGATACCCTCTCCAGTTCTCAGTGTCAGAGAAAATTAGCATAGTCAAGATGAATATTTTCTCGGCATGAGATACCTGTTTTACATCTATTTTGGTTCCATCTTTATAAAAGAAGAGTAGTTTTCTACTACTGTAGAGTAGAGTAGAGTAGTTTTAATTTTAATAAATAGAGAAAAGGCTGAGAGATCTATTACAATCGGCCTTGGAACTGTTATATGTTATTTTCAAACTGCTCATCTCTACAATTTCATCTCTTTCAGCAAACTATACTGTAAAATGTGACATAGATGTGGGGACCATATTCTCATTGTTCTGAAGATGATTAAATGACTTTATGTATGTAAGACATCTGAAACAGTTCCAAACATATAATATGTGCTCTATAAATGTTTCCTATTATTAATAGACCACACTCCAAAATATTGAATGTATATCATAGAAACTATTTCTCCAATTTAATTCAATTACAGGATAAACTAATACTAAGAAATGGCAACTCTCTATATTTATAAATTAAAAACATACATACAATAATTGATGGTTCAAAGAAGAAATCATAATATAAAAAATACTTCTTAAAACTAGTGGATAAAGGAGCCATTACATATAAAAAACTTGTGTGATATACTAACTCTGTTAAATAAAGAGAAATTATGTAGCATTAAATCCTCATATTAAGAAAAGAATAAAGTAGAAATTAAAATCAGTGATCATCAAATACTTGCAAAATGAATCTGAGAATAAACCCATGTAAAAGTTGGAGCGAGAAAACAAAGATATAAGATCAGAAAGCCAAAATTAGGCTCTTAAGTTTGATGAAGAAAAAAATTAACTTATTTCATCATACACACTATTTTTTCAATTTACAAATTAAGGCTTAGAGAAATTAATTTACTCCTCAAACTCACATATGCAATGACTTATTTATGTATTTCAGTAGAGTAATACTATTTGATTGTGTAACATAAAAAGTCACAACACATATAGATATATGTTAAATGTGAATTCTTTCAAAGTGCATTTATTAGGCTGTTACTCTAAAAGTAATTTTATACTAATACAAGAGTAATGCAGGCGGAATTCAATCTACATAGTAAAATTGTATAATTATTTTTTGCACTAATTTTGATATTCTTGCTATGATGACAAATTTTTATTTTACTTGTCACATTTTTATCTTATTTCATATTATGTCCACAGGCTTTGAGTAAACATCTGAGCACAAAATGACCCACTATGTTTATCCTTCAATTTAGTGTTCTCTTAACATTCCACTTCGCTTCTTGATACAAAACTCTATTTAAGAATCACAGCCATGCACCATATTGTCTGTTCAACCCACTAACTGCAAATTACAACAGAAATTCAGCAATTTGTAACTGTGAAACTACTGATCAAGAAAATATTGGTTGTAGTCTCAGGAATCAAACCATGCTCAGTAAGCCACTATCATTTATATCTAATATGGAAGTGTCACTAAGATACCCTTCAATTTCTCATACTCGCCCCAGACACTGAGATGCATTATTTTGTGCATTTTATCCCATCAGCCCTGGAACAAATAAACTCAAATCAAATATTTAACACTGTGGAAACAATACATCATGTGAATTGGTCTGAATTTTTCCCATGTCGAAACTTTCTTGTCAAATTGGTCTCCTTATTGTTTCTCTCTGTGGATACATCAATGTTTTCTGCTTCTCATTCTTTTGTCTGTTAAGACTAACTCTTTATTGCGATTTGGACTATTTCACCTCATCCTTCTGCCTACTAGTTGCTTCTCCTCCACTTTTGGTCTCTAGCCTAAACTTATTCCAGTGTTTCTCTCTCTCGCTTTCTCAGTGCTAACTACAAAATTTACAGTAACCACGGTTATATTTCACCTTTTACTTTAAACCATCATCCCATTTGGAACATTATAAATACTGTTTGCTTCAAATAGTGTCTAAGCTCTATTGCTGAGTATTATTTATCCACAAGTTTAATGACCTCCTTGTACATCGTTATCGAAACCATTGGAGGAAATATCGATTGAGTTTGCTAAATAACAAATTGGTTCTGCTGTATACCAGTAAGAGCTTCTTCTCCAAAGTGGCATTAAAAAAGTAATCAATAGTCTCTGTATAAATTATGCATATAGGTCTGTATATACCAAATTTAATACCTCGGTCCATTTTTTTTCCATTTAGTTAAATACAATATTCTGAAAAGTTAAGTTAAATTATCATTACATTTTCTTAAAGTGATAGTCTGAGGCAATTCATCCAGAAAGAAAATGTCACATCGCATGTCTTAGCAGCCATTGTCACCCCCAGGAATCAGTTTCCTTTTCTAAGTGCTCTTTTATCATTTGTCACACGTAACTGAAAAATTATTATTTTTTAAATGTAGCAAGCTTGGTATTATAAATTCTAAATTATATAACTTTTTAAACATTTTGAAACATTCTATTTTAAATTTGTAAAAGAGTGGTGACAATCTCTAATTTTGACACTTTGTTGAAACTAGCAAGTTTAAATAAAATTGACAAGCACTTCCAAGTAATTTATTATAACTGTGCCAATCCAACAGCAAGCATGATGAGAGTTGTGCCAGATATCAACAACATTCATTTATTTTCAGAACAATAAATACAGTTTTGAGAAAAGTCATATAAATACAGCAGACTTAAAGGAATAAGAGAGAACATGAGTTTTGGAGCATTCATTAGTTTCAAACATACACTAACTTTCCTGTTAGTTTTTCTTTTTCTCCCCTCCACCTCCACTCCCCAGGAACTTACATATTAGGAGTAGCCCCAATGATCCTTCTCAACTCAAAGTGTTTTATGGATATTTATAGTGAGTGACAGCTTTACATAAACTTTAATTGACATTTAATGTTATAACATTTTATTTTGGAAGAGGGTTTATTTTAGAGAGGATCACAAAATAATTTTCAAAGAATATTAGTTTTAATTTGAGTAAATTAAATCCTCCGTAGACATTTTTAAAAACCTCAATATTCCCTATACATAATGGTTACTTCCTATTTTCTCTCTTTTGCTACTCTTTTCTTTCTCTTCTCCTTCAGTTTATGATTTGGGTGTCTGTAGTTAAGTGTAGGAGAGGTTATTATCCTTATTGAGGAAAAATTAGGAGAGGTTATTATCCTATCAGAGGCAAAAATTGTTGATTGATCCAGAGTCACATAGTAAATTTTTGACATACATACTAGGCACCTTTTGACACTCAGGCATTTAGAAAGTTTATTTAGAGACTGTTGTCTAAATTTGCCTTGCATTTTCATTACATCCTACAGAAATTCTGACTTGAATTCTGAATTCAAAGGTAAAGATTTTTTTTCTTTTTCTGTGATTTATTAAACTCAATAAACAAGTAAATGTAGGCAGTGGAAATTTCATTAGATTGCAGGATATCATAAATACATCATTTTTATATGTTTGAATATAAATCAGTATTTTGGAAACCACTCTTTCAAGAAAAAAGTTTTTTTTTTTTAATTTTACATTAATTTTTCATGTGAAATTGTGACAGCCAGCACATTTTATCTATCAAAGATATTTGAATAGAGTGTTTGAATATGGTTGTGAAAGAAAGATTTCCACTGTAAATGAAATCTTTGTGGTCATACGGGCATGTGGGTTTGATTTGAAAATACATTTTATAAGACATTTTTAATGTATTTATTTATTATTTATACTTGGATTGTCACCCATCATTTGCAAATCTAATTTTTCTTCCATCATATAAGAAGACTATTCAATAAAAAATTGAAATTAATGTCATTAATATTTATGAATCATAATTTTTCATTGCATGAAAAAGTACATAGAAACACAGGTGAGAGTTAATATTCACACCTAGGAAGAGGAGTTAAAAAACAAATATATTAGTCTATAGAAATAATAGCAATTATAGTTCACAGTATATAGACTGATTAATAATGTTTAGTTTTGTTTAGGATTTTTCATTTGTTTGTTTTATATATCTTAACCACATTTTCTTTCAATGGTGATAAAATGTTGGGTTTTTTGGAACTTCAGTAAGACCCATAAGAACATCCTAGCAATTAAAATCTTAACAAAATCGATTAGACCTTAGTGTCTACTTTAATGATCAGGAATAATGTGCATTAATCTTTCCTATGCCTATTCATTTAACTGCAGTTTAATTTGATCTATATTTAGGTTTATGATAGATATCATTTAGTGCAAGAACAACGGTGTCCCCTTAGTAGATCCGGGATGCCTATCAGTAGTATTTATTTGCAATGTGTTAACAATTAACAGAAACAAGGTATTAATTTGCTGATAGCTCCTTCTCCTAGATACAGTACATTTAAATCAAAGGAACTTATTTATACCAACATATCCATTTACATATAGGTTAGGTTTTCTTATTTTAATTAACTACATAAATTAATGTTCCAATTATCTTTGGAATTCTCCATATGGGATTTTCTGGAATAGTTAGATGTCATTACTTTTGATCTAAAATCCTTTTTTTTTTTTTTTAATAATAATTTGAGATTTCTTTTTTACCTACTTTGTTTAGTTGATGATAGATAACAGGATTGAAAACATACGTATCTAAATTGATGTGAAGTCATTCTTTCATTGCCATTAAGAGTGTACTTAAATTTAATTCCTCAAAATACTAAAACCTCATATAATACAAAATTGAAAGAATCGAATGCATACTAACACTGCCATTACTTACATTTTCCTTCAACTTAAAATTGTTTTTATAGTAATTATTTTTGAAAAGTATAACTCATTAACTATCATCTCTGAACTTAAGACAAGTAAAGCAATAAAGAAAACATTAGAGAAAAAAGTTTACTTATTACTATAGATATTATACTATAAATAGTTTCAATAAAATAAAGCAAAAATAATTACTTAGGTAAATTTTAATGGTGCATGTGCTTATGTGTTATTAACTTTAAAAATGTTATCTAAGAAAGGGAGAGTATGTTGATCTCTGAGATTCAATTTCTTTCTTATTATTAAATAAAAAATAAGCTTAGGAACTAGCCAACATTGCCCAATAAATTGAAAAACAAATTGATGTTCATTATTTATATTTTATCAACATTTTAGATATTTTGCATTTTTACTTATTCACTAAAATCTGAATATGTTGGCAAAAAAGCTCCTAAAATTTAAACTTACTTATAGAAAATTATGATCTAATTTTCATAGTTCCACAAGCTATGCACAGATATTGTTGGGATTTTTTCACACTTAAAATATAGGCATTATGAGATATAAAATAGCAAAAAGTAAAGATGTATGTAGTTTGGCTGAACCATTGAGTCAAAAAGCAGAATAAATGAAAACAATTATGTAATTATTGTCCAAGTCATAAAAGCTCTCTTGAAAAAAATCAATAATTTTTTAGAGGTAATCAGATTACATTTAAATATATTTTCAAATTTTGATAAGTGCCTATGAAGAAGGCTCTTGAGAACCAGGAGTAGATGGAACATATTGTAACCAACTGGGGACCTCAACTCTGACTCTAATTTCAAGAATGGAAAAGAGAAGATGTTGGGGTGACATGACTTGCTTCATATGTTTAAAAGTGTGTCATGCTAAGCCCTGACTAGAGCATTTCTTCTGATCTCAGGACAGGTCTGAGAACAACGGTGATAGTCATTTAGGTGCTTGAAATGCAATCCGAGGCTACTGGCCTTCACTCAACGTTCTTCAATCCCTTTTGAACGTGAAGAGGCAACATGGCATAGAGAATGGTATGTTAAATTGTGTCAGAAACTCAGATAATAGACTTCATAAATATGTAACTTCGGGAAAGTTATTTGTATCTCTGAGGGTCAGTTATCATTCATAACCATACAAGGTTTATTCACAGGTTGCTAGGAAATTTCAATTAAATAATGTGAATGAAATGGCTGACACGTATCATTATTCTTAATAGTTATTATGTTTACATGATTCAACATTTTTATTGGCATAAGATATTAATAAAACCTATGCTTTAAGATTTTAAGAAAATAACTGTTACATTTAAAATACTGTCACTTAAAATGCATTCTTATATTCCCAAAATATCATTGCAATATGAATTCAGATGGTTGACATGTAAAAACTAGCAAGCCTCTCTAGCTGAATAAATTTCCTATAAATGCCCATCTCCTTTAATTGATGCTCATTCATGCAAGAAAATATATCACACCAATCAAATTGCAGATGTAATAATAATGAAAAAGCAAAACTGTGCTGTGAGTTTTGAACTCCTCTTTAATTTGACAGCAGTTACTTGACTACAGATGAAATAGACAGAATTATTTACGGCTGCAAAAATCACTGCTGGATTGAAATTGACATTGAAGAAGCTTACCCTTCGGCAACCCCCCATTGGCAATGGTGCCACCATGTCACTGTAAATCACCCTGCTGGGATCAATTGGCATGCCCTCAAGGGACAATGTTGTCTATAATATCACAAAAAAGTAATGAGAGGAAAAGCTTTCCTGCTAGAACAGGAGTCATTTCTAAGCATTAAACTAACAAAGCTTGAACTAAATCGGGTGAGAAGTACACTGTAGGAAATTGCGCAGAAGCTGCACATCAGCAAAATGTCTTGGCAGGAAATAGCTGGACATGTAGAAGTGCAATCACTG
>NW_011888841.1:5903021-5923151 GCF_000151845.1 Pteropus vampyrus
TTATAGAAAATTATGATCTAATTTTCATAGTTCCACAAGCTATGCACAGATATTGTTGGGATTTTTTCACACTTAAAATATAGGCATTATGAGATATAAAATAGCAAAAAGTAAAGATGTATGTAGTTTGGCTGAACCATTGAGTCAAAAAGCAGAATAAATGAAAACAATTATGTAATTATTGTCCAAGTCATAAAAGCTCTCTTGAAAAAAATCAATAATTTTTTAGAGGTAATCAGATTACATTTAAATATATTTTCAAATTTTGATAAGTGCCTATGAAGAAGGCTCTTGAGAACCAGGAGTAGATGGAACATATTGTAACCAACTGGGGACCTCAACTCTGACTCTAATTTCAAGAATGGAAAAGAGAAGATGTTGGGGTGACATGACTTGCTTCATATGTTTAAAAGTGTGTCATGCTAAGCCCTGACTAGAGCATTTCTTCTGATCTCAGGACAGGTCTGAGAACAACGGTGATAGTCATTTAGGTGCTTGAAATGCAATCCGAGGCTACTGGCCTTCACTCAACGTTCTTCAATCCCTTTTGAACGTGAAGAGGCAACATGGCATAGAGAATGGTATGTTAAATTGTGTCAGAAACTCAGATAATAGACTTCATAAATATGTAACTTCGGGAAAGTTATTTGTATCTCTGAGGGTCAGTTATCATTCATAACCATACAAGGTTTATTCACAGGTTGCTAGGAAATTTCAATTAAATAATGTGAATGAAATGGCTGACACGTATCATTATTCTTAATAGTTATTATGTTTACATGATTCAACATTTTTATTGGCATAAGATATTAATAAAACCTATGCTTTAAGATTTTAAGAAAATAACTGTTACATTTAAAATACTGTCACTTAAAATGCATTCTTATATTCCCAAAATATCATTGCAATATGAATTCAGATGGTTGACATGTAAAAACTAGCAAGCCTCTCTAGCTGAATAAATTTCCTATAAATGCCCATCTCCTTTAATTGATGCTCATTCATGCAAGAAAATATATCACACCAATCAAATTGCAGATGTAATAATAATGAAAAAGCAAAACTGTGCTGTGAGTTTTGAACTCCTCTTTAATTTGACAGCAGTTACTTGACTACAGATGAAATAGACAGAATTATTTACGGCTGCAAAAATCACTGCTGGATTGAAATTGACATTGAAGAAGCTTACCCTTCGGCAACCCCCCATTGGCAATGGTGCCACCATGTCACTGTAAATCACCCTGCTGGGATCAATTGGCATGCCCTCAAGGGACAATGTTGTCTATAATATCACAAAAAAGTAATGAGAGGAAAAGCTTTCCTGCTAGAACAGGAGTCATTTCTAAGCATTAAACTAACAAAGCTTGAACTAAATCGGGTGAGAAGTACACTGTAGGAAATTGCGCAGAAGCTGCACATCAGCAAAATGTCTTGGCAGGAAATAGCTGGACATGTAGAAGTGCAATCACTGTCTTATTTATTTGCCACTCTTGGGGACACTAATATGAAAGTGACTAACATGTTATAATAGTTCCCAGAACCAATTAATTAATCATAGCATGCCATTAATAGATACATTACTTGGGGGGGGGCATATTTCATGCTCAGGGAAATTAAACCATTTTTTGTGATAAAGTTTTCCCAGTCAAAAGTACTTTAGATTTATATTCTCACACTGCTAATAAGGTGGGAATTTCCTAAATGAAGGGGTTATTATATGTGGTCTACAGGTGATTTCTGAGGAAAAATGAACTTGAGTGCTCATGTGGAGTGGAATTAGAGAAATGTTCTTTATGGTCTTTTTCTTAAACTTTACATTAATTAAAGATGTTAAGTGCATTGATTCTATTTTTGAAAAAAAAAAGAAAGAAATTGTGATCAATTCAACTTTCTTTAAAAATCTAGTCCAATACCTGGTTTCAATTTCAACTATATGAGACAGAGGTCCAGTCTCATAGTTCAAAATTTTAAAATTTGGTTAGTCAGTTTATATATTTTTTCTTTATCTAAAAAATGTTAGTCACTTACTTCTTCCTTAAGTTTTAAATCCACTTACACTGGTGTCTTAAAATCATATAGAAGCAGTTCATGTTTTTCAAGTGTTTTGTTTTGTCCACATTATTTCAAAGTTCGACTGTATCACTGATGGTCGTACTAAATATCTAGACAGGTATGTAAAGTATACCAAGTTTACTTCTTTGTTTTCTCCTCCCAAGTACATGTGTTCTTATGATACAACAAATTTTTCATTATCCCCAGTGCAATATGCCATCTACCTAGTGTCCCATACTCGCTGCCTCATTTATGAAATATTAAAGCTAAAAGTTTCTTAGCTTGTAGTTTTATACTTTTCCATCTAAAATGAGAAATTATATTTTACTGTTTATTTTTCTGTAAGACTCAGCCTATAAATTATCAAGGGTCCTTACCGTATTGTATATACAGTTGACTCTAGTCCCCACACCTGTCACATTGATGAGTGGGATAGGTCCTTTGACCAGTAGCTACATATGTCTCTTGTACATAAGGCAAACTTTGTATAAACATAAGTATTGTGATAATGCTAAATCACCACCACGGAAAAATTCACAGTGTGAAGAAAAGAGAGACTTCAAAGCATGGGAATAAAACTTGGTTTTGGATGCATGTTATTGATCTCTAGTCAGAAACTAGAGGAACTAAAGAACTGGTTCTTCGCTATTCCAACTCTATCTTCTTTTGGATCATGGCTAACGTAGGGGGAAAAAATAATTTTTTCCTCTATTCTACTAGGTTCCTAGCTGAGACCACCCTATAATAAAAGACAGATTAACAGAAGATAAATAAACAGAATTCTAATAACATGTATGCCTCCTATATACATGGGAGAGACTCAGGAAAACTGAGTAACACCAAAATGATCTAAGCCATTACCATAAATACCATTTCCAGATAAAGACCAAAGATGATGTGAGGCAGAGGAAGAGCCCGGTTTTCAGGCAAAGCACAGTAAATAAAAGCATGGTCTTTATGCGGTTTTAAGTGCATGCCTTCTCCATTGATAAGAGTCTATAGATCTAGTCATTCTCATTGCTGGTACAGAGAGCAAGACACTCTTACAAATGAAGATTCCTCTTATAAATGTAAATGGCTCTTCAAAGAGAATAACTTTTATTTGGTTTCAGAGCCTTTTCTGTGTCTGCTGTTTCTTTAAAATAATCAGCTCAAGATAACCAAGATGCCAACCAACATTAGGTCACCACAAAATGGCCAAGCTGACACATCCAATTAACCATCGCACCCTGCCTGGAGTTATAGCTCTCACATTCCAAAGAAAAGTATAAGAATAAAGAATTTAGCTTTCTAAGATGACTATGGTTCATCAATCATTCTTCTCTCTCCTTGCCCTTATTCTCTTTTAAACTATGTCTAGAATGGCTATATAATTTATCGCTTGAACAGAAAACTTTTTGAGTCTGGGACAAATTGCGGCTGTGTGCAATGAGGTCTAGGAGGGAGAGTTAAATGGACTCTATTGTTCTGTCTTCAGATGAGTATTAGATAAGAAATGATGAAAGAGAAAATCAGAATGAAGGAGTAAATGGAGTCTGCAGTGGTCAGAAGACTCTACCATCTCGATAAGACAAAGTTTTTTGCAATATTTTGTTTTCTGAATAGTGAAGCCTCTAAGCCACAAGTGATTGATTCTTAGTTTCTTATTCTTTGCTGAAATAAAGTAAAATGATAGTTGGATGAAACTAGGTCAATGAGGGATCTCTTCCATTATTCGCCTTTGCTCATCCCAAATATTTTATTTGAGACTATTAAAACTAACTCTCTTTCTCTCTCTTCAGCCCCAGTTGTTCCTTTCCTCCCTTCTACACTCTGGGTCCAGAGAATAAAGGCAGGAAGAATGAAGAAATAAAGGGAATTTTAAGTATTTCTTCTCAGCTCTTAAATATCTTACAAACAACAACAATAAAAACTAAGAAACAATTTAGATTTCCCCAGAGTCACCCAAATGGTCTTTTCCATAACTGGAGAAGATATAAAATGTAAAGCTGGCAGGAATATAAAATAATTTTATTTGAAGTCCCGAATTTACAGAGGAAACCCGAGACACAGAATGGTCAGCAACTTACCCAGGCTGCTTCCTCACGATGTTTAATGTCAGGAGACTTGCTTTTATAAAGTCCATTTTCGAAACTGAAATGTGGGAGAAAATCTCACAAAAATATGTTTGTTTTGGAGTACAAGAAGGTATCAACATAATGCAAGTGTATCCATAAGCTCGTTTCAACCTTTATTATTATTTTTTAATCTCTAAATTAGTTATTTTAAAGAGAGCTGAGGGGGATGATGAATTGAAAAATAAATGAGTATGCGCAATCTGAATCTCTGTCTCTAACATAGCAGAATGTATTTCATATAAAGATAAAATTTTCAAAAGGAAGTTATTTGTGGCATTGGGGCTAGTTAATTTGAATGTGATCTACCTAACTCATTTTCTCTTCTGAAACATTTGGACAGCTTTTCTTTTTTTGCCTATTTTTGTTTGTTTTTGCAGTGATACTAAATCAGATGTATTTCCCTTTTATTTGCATGATAGTGTATCTAGAAAGGAAAGCCAATGCATATTGGAGGTTTTCACATTGGTTGATCTTTATAATTACCTTTTTCATCACTGAAATGCTCTTACATTTTAACAAACACATACAGTTTTTTTTTTTTTTCTTCACATCAAGCCAAATGTAATAATCAGCTTTTATAGTGTGTTTTCCATTTCAGGTTACTGAGTCGACTACTATGCCACCATATTTTTGAGAAAAATAAGGGCTTGAGAACATATTGAAAGGGCTCTAAATTTTGGTATAATTATTTAAGATGTGATGAGGAATCAAACAACTGAAATTCTTCTAATTAGGAATTATAAGGATATAACCATAGGGAATTGAGGGGGATTGATTACTGAATGACTGATTGATTTGCTGGTCACATTATTTTGTTAGCATTGTCATTTATCTTTCTAATGACTGAGTTCCAGTGAATGGCCCATGGAATTCCTATGGAATGATGGTTTATCTGTGCTGTTAGATATTCTCTCAAGTTCATACAACATTAGATTGAATAGGTCTATTCCATATATGAGAAATATATATATATAAATCAAATGGTACTTTTTCTTTCATCTATGAACTTGAATAATATTAAAGCAAGAACAGTAACTTCCCAAACCACAAATTGCCATCGAATAGGAAAAAAAAAGCCAATTAGTATAAAACTCTATCTGGGGGAAAAAATGGAAAGCTTAATTTAGCTATCTTCAAAAGATGTTTTTCAACAGGTTTCTAATTAATCACTGCAAACTTCTCATTAATGAGTTCCTATTTCAGCTCAAGGAAAGGTAGTAAAACCTATTTAACTGCAGAAATAATTATAGTTGAAAGTCCAAGATGGAATTTGCTGCAAGAATTTTGGTGTTAGTATTATAATTGCTATAATGGCAAGCTGTCAGTTAATCACGCTTACTAAAATAATATTTAACAATATAATGATTTTTCTTTTCAACTCAAGCTCTAGTTAAATATTAATGATGTATTATACTTTGCATTAATTCTATCAAATACTTGTTTGAAACAAAAAAAGTAAAGCTTATATAATTAATTCAAGATATTGAGAAAAAATTCTTTATTTCCCTAAAATATAACAGGATTAGAATATATGAATTTTATCTAATGACTCGTTGCAGTAATTAGCTGAGCACAGAATGTGGGCCTAGTCTCATGCTAAAATAAAAGGATTAGAATAAAAATAATAACTAATTTCTATCACTATTTATAGGTACATGAATATTTTGCAAAACAAGATTTTCTAGTCTTATAGTCAATAATATCTGTACTTGCTCAAATTTCATAGATATTATTATAAAAACATACTCTAAAATATTCCTTTTAGTTTAAAAAGAAATAAATCTAAGAATGTCATTTATTTTAGGAACATTTTGCTTCTGTCTTGTATAGATATCTCTATATAATTTAGCAGTTCTCAGCTATAAATCATCTGTAAAATGATATAAACAATTGATACTCAAAGAGGTAGGACCATATGTGTATGCTAGACAAATAATAACTAATATCAGAAAAAAATTTTAATCAAACCTTAAGAAAATAATAGAAGAAATGTGTCCCAAATGCTACTAGTACTTACATATAGCATGAGGACATTTTCCCCCTCTTTGGACTGATTTTTCAACTTTATATGCATATTCTTCTAGAATATGATTCATTTACTTTATAGAGTCACTCTCACACAAATTTAGTGATTGCATGATTTCATTAGCGTGGACCATTTGTGAAGTTATAGTCTTCCCAGGGACTATGACAAAACATAGTCCCCAGGTTCTCTCCGATACTTTCTTTTGAGATCTCATTAGTTTCTAGTAAAGTTTTCTTGACTAACTTCTCACTGTGACTGCTCATGGTGCTATCTTCCAAAGAGTCTGTGAGACCCCGCTAAAGCGCCTCAAGGGAATAATGCCCAGGCCCTTTCAGTCAATTAAACTGAGACCACAGAACTCTTACACTTATAGGTTGTGATCCCTGGATGGTTAATAATGCCAAAACTAAAACCTATATTCTCACATATAATTACCGTTTTCTGGAAGACAACAAAGGAATATACTCTAAACATTGATTTTTATTGAAATGAACTATATGCTCAGGTTTGGCAGAAAAAAACAATAGGTTAATATTGAATATCAGTAAGGGAACTTACAATTTCATAAATAGGGCTCCAAAGACAACTATTACCACAGAAACTGTTAGGTAATTTGAATTCTGTGCTTCACAGATGCCATGGCTCATGGCATATATTTAACTACAATGAGATAATATAAACAAAAGCCTCCTCCGAGATATAGTGCCAAATTCTCCTAAGATAAGATTACATAGTTGCTTAAATTTAGTGTGTGTGTGTGTGTGTGTGTATACATACATATATATATATATATATATAGTGTCAGTTCAAAGAATTCACTTTTTCTGACCTAGAGAAAAAATATATGTGTTTAAATTTTTGGATAAGTATTCTGTTGTATGACAATGTATCTGTGTTGCACAGGATATAATTTACTAGAGTTTTTAAATTAAATCTCAAAAATTTAAATCATACACAGAATTAATATGCTTTTGATTTGTAGAGGATATTAAATATTCAAAATATTTTTATAAATTTATTTAATTTGATTTTATCCTGAGCTTTTCCTAGACAAAAATGTCCAGTATAATAAACATTACCCTCCTAAATTAAAATTAAAACATTATATTCCTTTGTCTTTCACATGACTATAGTTTTCGTAAACTATGTTAAAACATAAATGTATACACACTTAAAATTCTTTTTCTGTAGGTTAGATAGGTCTGTGGTATTTTCTAGGTAATAATACACTATTATTTTGACAATCATTTTACTTATTAAAAAAAAACCATGGGAAAATAAATCAGAACATGGGTTCAAATTGTAAGTATTTCAATGACTGTGATTCTTTGGGCAAGTTACTTAATGTTTCTGAAACTGTCTTCATACTGACTTAAGTGGTAATATGTATCTGAAACTGCTATACAAATTGAAAAGCACTATAGAGACGTTAGTTGAGCTATTATTTCAAAACCAACAGACATTTCGTATTTACACACAAATTTCCAAATGTGTTACTGGACAACCAATATGAGATATAAAGCCTGATCACTTCCTAGAGTGCTAAATAATACTTATAAAGATTACCATTGTCTCTAGTCTTATTATATAACCAATACGATTGTGCAAATAGTTTTACTTTTCCTTATTTATGGGCAGGAGAATAAAGTAGTTAAGTTATTTCTTCATCTAACATACCGCTGTCTGTTCTCTGTTTCTGGACTGTTTGGAGAAAGGTCGTAGAAAATTGAACTGCAGTCACTTCAGTGAGGCTGATCTTGCAGGTTAGACTTAAAACATGGTCTTAGCCAGGTACTTTATGCCACAATAAATCTGCTTTCCTCCTTTAAAAAATAACATCAACAATATAATCCATGGTGCTCTATTCTATACTAAAAATAAAGTACTATCAAATGGAATTCAAACTGTTTTGTGGTTTTTTGTTTTTTTGTTTTTTTTTAACGTCAAGGTGGTTCGGAATGTCATGCTGTTGCTTGTAGAAAGTGGATTATAGACTTCAATTTTAATATTCTAAAATAAGAAGAAATGTTCTCACATCATGGACACTCCAGGGACCAAGTTCAGCATTGTAATCTTATTTACTTCTTGAAGAGCATTGGAGTTTAATAGACTGGGTGAATGTAGAGGCGAAAAAGAGTGGAAAATGACAACATGGTTCAATCTGCAAATGGTTTTCTCTAGCGAGTGGCTATACAGGGTAAGAATAACAAAGATAGCAAAATGGTCAATTTCGATGCCTTGCAAATGTTACTTTGGAAAGTAATTTATAGAAAAACAATATATGTTATAAAATTTAAAATGATTTGTAATTTTTACCCCAGATATACTCTTTGCAGAAGGTGATTCATTTTTTTTTTTCTTGGTGCCTATTCGAGATTTTTTTTTGCCTATCTCTCTATATTGATTTCAGACTGTTTTCATTACGAATTCACTAGAAAACATATGTGCCGGAGGAGTAGCCTATATAAAGCCTAAAACAAGTATGTGCTCCAATTTTATTTATTTTCACCAGACCAGATTATTCACACCCTTACCATGATGGTTGCATGGTGAAACATGGTGTTGAACTGGTCCTTAGATGTGTCTGTCATGTGTAGATGACATAACTTATACCAAATAAGAGGCTGCACTTAATATTAAATTATTCCAAAGCAAGAATGTATTTTTATGAATATATCGAAAAACTTTGCTCCTTTTCAGAAATGAGTACCATTATAGTGGTTTTACTAGTAAAACTTAGTAAATATAATTTGTTTACCTGGCAAATATAATCAAATACAAATAGAGATCTTTCACAGATATCATAAATTATTATTTTCCCCATGCTAGTGAATACATCAAAATTATTGATGACCGCTTAATACTGGATGGATTATTTCAATCCTTTCAAATACAGCTTTTGGAAAATTGTGAATGTCTCGAACACAAAATATGCAAGAACAATTCTTTAAAATAACAAAGCACAAATAACGGGAAACTGGATTGTGAACAGATCAATAACAATAAAAAAGAAATAAACACATTTGGTGGGAAACAGCAGACTTTCTCATTTATGTAATGATGGTGGTCAAATAATAATGCATGTTGATTCTAACGCAGAAGAGACTATAACTTAGGGTACCGTAAAACAAAACAATATAAGGCTATAAAGTATGCCTTCCTACCCCGTCATCACTCAAACTCAATGGAAAATCAATTTTGAGCTGAAGCACAATACAACTTCATTATGCAAGAAGCCTTGTAATGAACTGATGTGCAAGAAATGATGGTCAAAACACATAGTCTTCTCCACATAGAAAATAACTTGAAGGAACATCTTTATATTTTATGAAGAACATACCTTGAAGATATGTAATCAGTGGAAATTATACATTTTGATTATATACACTTTAGATCATTTCTGTTCTTCATTCATTTTTTAAAATTAAAATGATTATGCAGACATGTGATACAGTAGTCAGAGTCCTTCTAAAAAAATTTACTTTTGTCTTTGATGGTTGCTTTTATGTAACTCAGAGATGGCCAAGGCTTTTTTATGTACTGAAATGAACCGTACCCATGAAGAAGTTAAACAGTAGTATGGAGGGAGATTAGGCAGAGTATTAACATTATACATCTTTCTGTGCTTGTATAATAATGTTCGAACTCACTTTTGTCTTTTAATTTCTCAAATAAGGTTATGACAGCAAATCATTTAGAATAGCCATAGCTGTTTTGTTACTAAATTCATTAAAATAAAAACCACAGAAGGAGGCTTTTACACAATGAGACAAAGGATTATTGAATGTAAAAATTTTTGCCTTTTAAGTTTCTCTTGTTCTGATAGTAAAAGTAACAATTAGAAAATCTTTAAATAATGATTACAATCTTTATAAAACAGTTTTCTGCTTTGGTAATTATTTGTCTTTCTTCTTTTGAAAAAGTATATTACATACTTTATGAAAATTAAAGAAATAGTAAAATTTGCACAGCAGAAAACTTTAATTATTAACAAAATACAAATCTGAGACTAGTATTTTAAAATACTGAAAGAAAACTAATTTGATATTTATATGGTGATTTGAATGAAATTTCTTTGTACCTTAGTTCAATTATTATTTTTCATTTACCTATACAACCAAAAGCTACTCTCAGATATGACATTAACCACCTCATTTCCATATCCATTGAACAGAAAGAAAAAATATATTTCAGAAAATGACTATGTTTTCCATTTGTAACTTTTCACAATGTCATACTTATATATAAATGCCCCTGGAGAACAGATTGCTTTTTCAACATTTTAACAGATGTAAGAGATCAACTTTGTATCTAGCTTTTATTGTTGATGACAAAAAGTTTGCTTTATAAAGCACATATTTAATAATAATAGTAATAGCAATGAGAACCGAAATCATGCTTACTACTTGCTGGATAATCTCAAAATATATTTCTTAATTTTAATTTTATGTAAGCAATAATTCTATATTTTCTCCACCAACATATTTTAGAAGGTTCAGTCATATGTTGACCACTTTATAACTACTGCTTTATTTTTTGAGAGATGGACTTTTTTCCCTCAATCTAAAATGCCATTACATTCAACGTGTCTCTTCAAATATACATTTAAGTGGAAAAACTTTCAGCGATTTTTTTTCTTTTTTTAAGCTCCATCACAAATCTCAGGTCAAATGCGATTCTAGTAATCATATAATTTTGCATTGACGATAGCAATATACCTTACTCCTAAATTTACCTTCAAGAAACAAAGTAAACTAAATATTTCTGGGGGAAATGTATATTTAAATTCCTTGTAAATTTGCTAGGACTAATGTGATTACAAAATGGAGCCAACAATTTGAAGTAAATTTGAACTAGCTACTTATAAGATTTTGTTGCCACACCTGTGAGAGTATTTTGTGTCATGTTTGTTTTAGAAAAGTATTACCCTTGAAAATAAACACCATGCAAATAGTTTAAGCCACTTACTCCTTTCTTTGATAACACACACACACACGCACACACACACACACACACACACACACACACAACATAAAACTCCTGTAAGTGATCCTATAATGTGTAGAAAATATGTAAATGAAGAAACAAAACAAATATACAAAAGTAAATACAACACCCAGACCTAGTTATTGATTTTTAGTGAAAGAAAAAAGCAAAGGAAAGAAAGCAATTTTTTTTTTTTATGGGAAAGCAATTTTTTTTTTTTTTTGCCTTCTCTTCTAAGCCCTGCTATGCTTTTCATGTTTAATGTATAGTTAGGAATAAACTGCTGCTTTTGAGTAAACTATAAAAATAAATTTAGTTTCCTAATACTAACAGGAGAAAAAACACACTACATTATGTATAGCATGATAAACAATGAAGACAAAACAAAATTCCTGGTACCTAAATAATCGAAATTAATCTTAAATATAATTTTAAAAAAAAAGGTTCGTTTTAGGTCTTTCCTATTGTAAACTATTGATGCCATCTCAGAATTTTTCGATCGTAATTTGATTTCATGAGATATGTTTTTATTTTCTTATTATTTTTAATGTGTAATACTGAGTATATTTTTAACATGTAATACTGGTTCTACTTATTTAATTTCATTTTTTCCAAGTTAAATAGACAATTTTTTTGGCCTAAATGTAATTGCAAAAAAACATGAATTACATTGGAAATTGTTAAAAGAAGTGTTTATATTTTTTTCCAGCGAACTTTGGGATTCACTAGTTAAAATAAGCTTATGCTTTTCGGGCTGCATGGAGACATTGATTTTCTAAGCCTGATCTCTCTTGATTTATTTTAACAGAGAAGATGTATTCAGGCTTACTCTCAATGTAATTCTTATACTTTTCGTATCTGTCAGGTCAGATAGTATTCTTCCCAAGAGAAGTTAAGGGATAGTAGCAATTCAATAGGGTATGATGATGCAAAATCCTGGAATCTACACCATTTTATCATTCAAAAGGGAAAAAAAAAGTGATAAATCAAAAGCTGGTAAAAGATTATGAACATTTTTACATGTGGAATAAAGACATGAGATAAAAGAATTTTATTTATTCTTTAGTAAAATAAGTCTGATTGATTAAATTCAGATCATTCTTCCTTTAGAGGGACCTGTCAATCAACTGCCCATTCCAACAAAAATAAAAATAGTGACCGACATAAGAATTGTTTCTGTGCTGCACTAAGAATGTATGTAACGACAGCTGAGGCAAGTCACGAACAGGGATAGACTGAAGTTCAGAGTCGGGGCAAGTCTTCATGAGTAAGAAATGCATGCAGGCAAAATGCGGCCAGCGAGTCCATAGTTTGTCCAGAAGGAGGAAGGCAGACCAGATTCCAGAGAACAAGGCAGAAACGTGCCTGGTAAAGTGGCGATTCACAGAATGAGGTGGGGGTCAAGGGAAACCGTCTCAGGGGAACGACACAATTCCAAATTGTAGAACTTTTATGTTTCCACGACTATATTTCCTCTAAATCTAAACTTATTAAATTTGACGCGGAGCCTTTCTTCAAAAGAAATGCAACTATCCCAAATTCTAGGCTATTGTTGAACTCCCATATGTGGTTAATTACCTTTGCGTCACAGAATTAAATAGTTATAGGGTTTAAAAATTTTACATTCCCTTGAAAGTAACATGTTACAATGTGATTCATTACTTGTATTATATACAAGCAACAGAATTTTCATAAGATTTATCCCCCTTTTTATATATCGGTTGGGGTTGTTTTAGAGTCATGCCATATATCATGTTTAGTGTTAGTAAGTATTTAGAGAAAAGAATTAGAATGTGCACTATCAACCACCAAGGAATGTAAATGAGAATGAGTACTTTTTGCTCATCCAGGGGCTGCGATGAGTAAAGTGGTCAGGGCACTCATACGAAAGTCCAAAGCCCCTGCAGAAATGAGGCTGTTCATGATCCAGAAAGAAGAATTCAACTCCCCAAATGTTAATATATTTAGGAAGATTAATACTTTTGGAGAACAGAGAATTAATCCTTGAGTATATCATTAAAACTTTATTCAAAAGCAGAGAATAATTTTTGCTGGGAGACTGAAGTTATTTAATAACACACTTGATACAAAGAAAATTAAAACATAAAATAAACCATTTCTTTTAACTACTCTCATCAAGTGAAAACATTGTTTGCTATTTCAATTACAGTCTTCAAGTATATATTGACTTCTGCATCAGTATGCATAAGATTCTAGTTAATCTCAAGAATTAAATAATAAATAATAATAGGACCGTAGCTATATAAAATAGAGTAATCGGGGTCTGAAATGTTAACATAAAACTAGCAAGGTAAAAACATTAATTCTAGTTCTGCCTTCAGCTGTGCTTCATGCTCTGCTCTTGATTAAAAAGATGAAACTACTGTGTGTGTGTGTGTGCGTGCGTGTGCATGTGTGCGTGTGTGTGCGTGTGCGTGCGCGTGCGCGTGTGTGTGTGTGTGTGTGTGTGTGTGTGTGTGTGTGTGTGTGATGCTTGTATCTGCCATACAGAAGGAAACAGCAAGGCAACCACTTTAAATGAAGAGTAATCGAAGGGAACTGAATAAAAAGCCAAAAGAGGTAGTAAAATTCTGACTGGTGATTCTTGGAGAAATCACAGGAAGTTCAATATAGTCAAGATGTAAAAAGATAAAAAATTTAAGCTTATCAATCGGGCCTTTGAATATTGTCACTAGATATCCAAAACCTAAATGACAAAATATAGCTCCCATTTCTGTCACACTGTGCTCCTAGAAAGAGAAATATATGAAGAAATCCATGAGGATAGAGACGTGAGGATAAGGCAGCGATGTTTTCATTGTCTTTTCGCCCCCTCTCATCAAATTCTACTCGTATTCCAGCGCCGCCCCTCCCAGAACGTCCCTCCACCAGTCGGCTTCTCCACTGCTTCCAGCCCATGCGCCTCTTCCATTCTCACCGTCTCTCGACATTGCATGCTTTGGCGTATCATTAATTTGACTTTTGTGAATACACTACTTCTCCCTAGATAATATGCTGGAGGATTTATTAAAATGTATTATAATTATGATATGTTGACATCCTGTTCAGCCTAGATAAGAGAGCTACGCTCATAGATGCTCGATAAATATTTGTTGTTTAAAGAAAGAACTTATTACAGCCTACGACCAACCTATTCCAGTTCTTTGTATCATGAGAGAGAATGCCAGATGTTTCTCTGCTAAGTAATCTCTAGCTTAACTTAAGATTTGATAAGTTGAAAATGATTGATCCCATTACATTATTTTGACAGGCAAAAGCTATTCGCCTTATTGTGCATGTCTCTGCCTCAAATTTAAAGTCAGTTTGGGTTAAATGATTGTTTAGAAACAGATTTTTAAAACCACTTCCCAGAAGATCTTCCTTATCAATACTGAATTCTTGAATGTATTACCCATATTCAATACGCAACCAAGAAAGGCACTCATTATTTCTCAACTTAAAGGTTAGAAAATGAATCTCAGACCATAACAAGTGGAATTAGGTTTTAAGCTCAGGTTATAAACACATGCTACTTTTATTAAAATACATTGACTTTTTGGATGTTAACCCTGGCTTCTCCACTAAATTGCCATCCTAATTTTGAACTGCAGTTCACTCCTATTTTTCACAGATGCTACATCCCAATATGATGATCCAGGAATATATAGAAATTAAGTTCCCAGGAGAAGCTCTTACCAGACAGCATTGTGATGCCTTCAAATCTTAGGTCTATTATTTACATTTTGGGAAATTTTGGTCAGGGTAAAAAGTTATTGAATCTCAGTTTCCTTATCTTTAAAATAAGCAAAGTAATAATATGTAATCCATAGATTTATTCTGAGGAATGACTGAGATAATATATATGAACCTGTTCAAAAGGGGTCTGGTACACGATAGGTGATTAAAAATACTATTATTAATTATTATTATTATTATATTTACTGATAGAATTATTGCAAAGGAGGTTTGATTTCAATTTTCAGTGAAAACTAAATTACTTAATTTTACTCAGTTGTCTACTTTTTTCCTTCAAATTTGTTTCTAATATAAATTTCGTCTCTATAAAAATGTAATGGCTGAGAGCATTATGAGTAAAAGCTTCTGTAAGTTTGTAAAACCACCTGAGAATGAGTTTTCTTTTGTTTAGTTTTTGCATTTCTCAAATTTATGTCAAAGACAGGTAAGACAAAGTACATTTTCTAAACATGGAATCAATACGGATTTAAAGACTGGTGCAAACTATATGATTTTAAGAGTTATTTTTAATAGATTTACTCTTTTTCTGTCAGCCTTTGTAAAATATTTTCTGTATAAAGGTTAAAAGCTTGCTTATAACAACCAAATAATAAATGACAAGGCTAAGCTTTACAAGTAAATGGTAAATGCCATGCAGATAAACCAATAAAAAAGATTTAGTTTCTATTATACAATTCTAAGTACATGGTTCAATATAAGTAAATGCAGTTTTTAAGATTATGATAAAAAGGATAAAATACTAAAAATAACAAATAGAAGAGAAACTTCCTCATTTCTTTTCTTTATGCAATTACCTTATTAAAAGTAATATTTTGTCTAAGTAAATATAATCATTCATTAGTCAAGATTTATTGGGAGATAAGTGAAATAAGGAGAGGTTGATAAAGGAGTACATGTTTTCTGTTATAAAACGGATAAGGTCTGAGGATCTAATGTGAAACACAGTGACTATAGGTGATAACGCTGTATTGTAAAAACTGAAATTTACTAAGCGAGCACAACTTACTTGTTCTTAAAAAAAGGTAAATATTTGAGGTAATGAATGTATTAACTCAATGTGGGGAATCCTTTCAGAATGCATGCATCTAGCTAATCATCATCTTGTTATACTTTAAATATGTTAATATTTTATTTGTCGATTATATCTCGATAAAGCTGGAAAAGATTTATTGTCAATATGTAACTTTCCATTTATAGATCTATGCCACTAATCCAGATCATTATTATCACATTTCAAAATGACTGCAGCAGGCTATTCTTAGGGCTTTCTGACTTAAATCCATCGATTCTAAATATAACAGGAAGACTAGCCTCCTGTAAATTCCTCTTCCTCTAGTTACTGCTACATTGAGGAAACTACATTGCCTTAAAACTCATCAGCTAAGCCCAAATGGCTTACTCCCCCGGCTTTCAGAGATGGCCCTAAATTGCCCACCACTTGATACAATTTGTTTAAATTGCTCTATTATTGTTATTATTACTCTTTTCAAATACAGTTGACATTCAATATTATTTTACATTAGTTTCAACTGTGCATCATACTGGTTAGGCATTAATAAATTTATGAAGTGATCCCACCGTAAGTCTAGTATCTACTTAGCACCATACCACAATTAAATCTTTCATATTCTCAACCCAAACCACTCCAATTCAATCATGTTAAGCACCCACCAAGTCACAATTACACTATATTTGTTTCTACTTTTGTTTATGAGATAACAAGGGATGTTTTTCTCAATTTTAAAGACTCAGATAAAACATATATTGAACTCTTCACTCATTCATGTAGTGGAGAGTTTCTAAACAAAACACAACATTAAAATATTAACTGTGCATTGCCAGAAGAGAGGTCTGGTCTTTGCACTTGGCTCCTTGGCGGTGATCTCTAAGCCCTTGGAATGTCCTGCCAGACATAAAAGTGTCTGTCTACCTGGGGGCTTTGGACCATGCTATTTAGTCTAGTGATGTGATTTAAGGTGGAGGCTCTGGGCCATGTGGTATCATTCAACTTCTGGAGGAGCTAGAGGCTAAGGTCAGCCATACAGTCAGTCAACCACATCTACACAAACTGCCCTGCAGTACAAATTCTGGAAACCAAGTCTTACATGACTCCTCTTGCTCCCATGCATATTGTCACACACAGAAGCAAGCTCTGTCTGCATTATGTCACTGGAAGAGGACAACTGGAAGTTCCACTCTTGGTGACTCCTGGACCCTGCCCTATGTGACCCTTCTTCGTATCTTTTGTTGTAATAAACCATAATCATGAGTTTTATTGCTTTGTTGATTTCTGTGAATCTTTCTAGCAAACAATTGAACCTGAGCGTGGTATCAAGGGCTCCTAAACTTTCCTTAAACCAATAGGAAATCCTAGTAGAAACAAACAAACAAACAAATAAAAACAATAATTTTCTAATCTGTAGCACCATTTTCTCCAAACTTCCTTCCTGTTCTCATGTTATCTCTTTTCTTTCTATCCTCTATTTATATAGTGGAAGCTCTCTCACCATGTACACTGAGCACATGCACCCAAATATGTTATTATATATATAGTATTATTATATGGTGAAAAACTCCTTTTCCTGTAGCCATTTCTTATAATGTATGACAGGTTTTATTCAGTAGTTGCATGCTCAACTCTCTAAAGGGTTGCGTTATTTACTATGTCTGGTGTTTTATTTTTTGAGGAGCATTTACAATTTTCTGGCTAACTGCATCTACCTAAGCACTCAGCATTCCTTCTCATGTGTCTTCTTGGCAAAGCCCGTACAGATGACTCAGGACTATGGATCTCCTTCATATCATTTTACACAGATAGCTCACTTAACCTGGAATCTCTTCCATTTGTTCCTATATATTTATTTCATATTCTATGTAATCTAAACCGAGTTATTACCCAAATTTATGCCTTAATTTTTTCAGTCAAGTTCATTTAAAAAAATCTAAAACTCCTACTGTTTATCAAGTTGAGACAATATATTAAAATCATAATAGCTGATGTCAAGAAAGCATATATGCATGGAGACTGAGCTCATGATTTCAAAATAATGTGTTATAGATCTGCTCTAAAAGCAAAGTAAAGTTTTGTTGTTTATTCTTCTCTTCCTGGCTCTATCTTACCCCAATAACCACAAGATTCTGATGTTTGATTAGAAGTATTTAAATAATTAGAAGCACAGTGTTGTGGAACTGGACATAAATGCACAAAAGTCAACTTATTCATAATTGTGTCTAAAGGAAGAGTAAAAAGGTCCTCTTACATGTAAAATGTAAACTGATGAACTTAAGAAGTATATGAACCATGTTTGGAGCACTCCTTCTTAGCACACAGTCAGGCATAAAACAGGCACTCAATAAATAATTTTTTGGTTAAATAAATGAACTTTGCCCATAGCCATGATTTTCACTGCCAACAATGCTATTTTTTTTCTCTCTGTGCTTCAAACTGAGTTCCAATTTATCGAAAAGTAAATGATGCATATAATTATAGCAAAGGCAAGACGAGATGAAGTAACCTTTCCCGATCAGGTACAATTTGTCAAGGTCTATTCTGGCTTTTTAAAAAGATTTCCTAATTTAGCATACAAATACTCTTTACAGTCATGCTATTCATATTTAAATCAAAGAAAACAAGACTTCTGATTTTCTTATTTTAAATTATATATTAAATAATGCATAATAAAATTCTTTCTTAATAGCACAGGTCTCATCATTGTGGGCACACAGCCCAATTGTCCCCAGAATTAGTGCAATTTAGTAAGTAAATTCACTACATTCATAGCATGGTTTCTGAAATTTTCCTTCTTTCTCTTGCTGTTTTAAATTCACATTTGTAAGATTAATGTCAATGAGAAAAATATTAATAAGACTTTTTGCAAATACCAGGTCCTCGAAAGAGAGAGAAATCTGCATCTCTGCTGTGATAATTTTAATCTTTCAAAGAAAGTATTTGATTTATATCTTTAGTTAATGCTGATATGTCGATGTGAAAATTTTCATGGGCAATATGACCGTATAGTTCTGGCCACACTCAGAAATATCGAAGCTGTGGGAGGAAATTAAAATTAATAGGGGAGCAGGAGTTCCACGACAACCAGGTGGCTTCATTACCAAAGCCGCACACGCGATTCCCCTTTAGAGCTTCTTATACACTAAGTAGCATAAACACACTGCATGGTTCATTTGGTCCCTAATTTTTCACTTGGAGAAATTATCTAGATGTTTCACTTCACAGGCATTAATTCTGGGAAGAAATAGCACAATTTATTGTAGAAAAAAGAACTCCCTTTCAGATTCAGTATCAAATCAAGTTATTATTCTACAGTGCCCCAAAATATCCCAATTATGAATAGAACTGAAAATGAAACCAGAGGCAAATTAATAACGTTAAGAGACACAAACAAACTAGATCGGAATGAGGTCACGCCGTTTTTTTTAAATTAACCATAGAGCATTCCTGATTTCCTTTCTCTGTTCTTTCTCTGGGCAACCTGTCAACCATTTCCCACTTCCCCCTCCCCCCTTCCCCCTTCCCCCACCATCCTGTTAAAGCACAGTGGAACACGACCTGTGAACACTTATTTTTGCAAGATTTAGTTAAAATTAATTTAACTCTATTAGCTATGTTGGCTTTTTTTTTTTCCTTGAGTGTGCTCTTTGGGGCACCTAAAGTATTCTGTAGATACCTATTAAACAATACATGACTAAAATTATGTATTCATATGGATGTCTTACATAGTAAGATACAAGAAAACAGATTTTATGTATTCTAGCAAATATAAAATATTAAGTAAGTGATCTGGAATTATTTATACATAAAGGCTATTTTGGAGAAAAATTTACTGAACAAATAGATCTAATGAGTCAAATTAAAAAGCTCATAAAGTATATTGTAACAAATATATCGTTTCACTATCCAGATATTTGTAAAGATACTTTTAAATTATATAAGTTGTATAGTTAGTTGTTGGCACAAGATGTTACTAAGTGGTAAAGAACTCAGATGTAAATCTCTCCCTAGATTGATTTATACAGACAGGAATAGATATTACTATATATGAACATATATATTCATATGCATTCACAAAAACATAGAGTGTATCGAGTGGGCAGACTGTGGGTTATTTCGTACTGCTTTCTCCCTAATCTGATCTTCGACTCTGAGCCATCCACCTCTTCAGAGCAAAGACAATG
>NW_011888841.1:5924326-5937553 GCF_000151845.1 Pteropus vampyrus
TAAGTGGTAAAGAACTCAGATGTAAATCTCTCCCTAGATTGATTTATACAGACAGGAATAGATATTACTATATATGAACATATATATTCATATGCACTCACAAAAACATAGAGTGTATAGAGTGGGCAGACTGTGGGTTATTTCGTACTGCTTTCTCCCTAATCTGATCTTCGACTCTGAGCCAGCCACCTCTTCAGAGCAAAGACAATGCAGAGGCAGCAGGAAGTCTGCCGCTGGATAACACCAGTGAGGTCACTTTCCTAGGGCATTTCCCTACGCAGGAAATTCCAGGGGAAAATTACACAGTAGAGATCAATGCACGCTTGAAGAAAGGTTAACGGCATCAGGATGGGAGGTCACAGGAGACCAGAGAGGAAAGAAATTTGTTCCTGGAGCACAAGCAACATCATTAGAAGAGGCTCCAACCACTACAGAGATGCTGAAATTAATGAAATATTCAGAAAAAGACCTAAACAACCCAGAAATGAGCAGAGACCTTGAGATGTCACATGATGAAGAGGTGGGTCATATATACGGCGCGCAAAATATTTCATGATGCAATCTGTGAACGTGTAGTATAAATACTAAACAAAGCTACTGAAACAGAAGGGACATACTATAAGTGAAATATTACAAATAATATGGAAATAAAACCTATGTATTAGTGTGAATGCAATGAGAAGAGAGAAACCACATAATAATGTGAATAGGAGACGTTTAAAATAAAATTAAATTAAAAAAAAATTAAACATAATAGGATTAATAAAACAAGAGTTTGGCTAGTAAGAAGCAAACAGCGATCTAAAAAATTGAGGAAGAGCAGACAGAGGAGCAGCTCCTTCTCCCAAGGGAGATAACAAGACCTGGGACCAGACAAACTACAGGCGGGACTTCGGGAGCTGAGAGCACACCCAAAGCAGGAAACAGACATTCCTTCTCCCTGCAGCATCTCTTTTGTGCCTTCTACTAGCAAAGCTTCAGGGACAGCTGGCAAAGGAAAATATTTTAAGGGCCCTGATTCATTTTCACAGAGCATCAAGAGTGGGTATTTCAAGTTAAGAGGCAATAAATCAATAAGTGGCACAAATCCTAACTTTTTTTTTCAAATAAAATTAAAAGGGGGGGGCAGTATATGAAGAAAAAGGTAAAGCAGTCTACATAGATCACTTTATTTAGAGTTCGCCAACAAAATTTTTAAAATGTACTTTATTAGGAGAGTAAGCCACCAGTGGGAAAATAGAACAAAATGATAATAAAAGTTTTTGTTTCTGAATGTCATTTCTTGAATAGGAAAGGCAAACATTGCAAATATATGTGTGTACATATGTATTTTTCAGGTATAAGCATTATATATGTATATATATACACATGTAAGCGTGTGAGTGTGAAATGTGTCATTTCTACCAGTTATGGGAGATATGATCAATTCAATACCTTTTCCATCTCTGAAGTTATATATTTGATTTCCATTTTTTTATATTTTAGGAATATCTTCAAATGGTAGTTTTTAGGTTGGATTTTAGCTAGAGAAGCCTCAGGACTAATAGCTAACACTCATGCAGTGTAGCCAAGCTATGATGAAGTCCTTGCACAAGGTAAAGGACAGTCAAGAGAGGTAGATAGAGTTATTTCAGATTGTTATAATTTGGTCTCATCACTATATTCAGAGCCAAAAATGTCATGAAAAGTTGAATGGCTGATAATCTCTTACAAACTCCAACATTTTATAGATAACATTGAGGCTGGGATGGTTAAGTGACATAACTCATGTCACAAAACCAAGTCGTTTGCCTATCTCCAAACTAGTATTTGGCAATATTTAGTCAGTCTCCACTTCTGGATACATACTAATCATCAACTCTGAATATTTCCTATTGATTTAAATCATTATTTTCCATATAATTAAAATGATAGCTATATGCTAGATTAAATGTCAGCTAAGATTTTATGATAAAGGATAATTTTTTGAGCCAATGACCTCTAAATTATCAATTTTTTTTTTTTTGGTTTTACTTAAAGTCATTGAAAATCTATACATTATTTTATATTTCATATGAAATGAGCTTTTATAAAAAAGACAAAAGCAGTAAAATATGTTGCAGAAATATTAGTAATAAGGCATTGGATTACAATTACATATAATATTTGTAGTACTAATAGTAGTAGTAGAATCAGAGTGTCTTTAATTTTTTTCAAGTGCATAAAAGTCAAATAACTGAATGATTCAAGGCATGCACATGAGAAAAGAGGATTATCTTTTGACTCTACAGAGAACAGAATATTAAGAGTAAAGATATTAAAATAATGACGCCACATGCTATGTTAGAATGCTCAGATAAATTTGTCAGTTAGGCTAACTTGATATAGAACCCAAGATGAGAAAGGGTTCTGTGGATAAGAAATATTTCAAATTTCTAATAATTCAACCTTCAACAATTTAATTAACACTTAATAATAAGCATGCCAAGAAGAACCAGAAATGAAAAACATGACATTACAAGATAAGTTCATTTTACAAGTTTCTATAACATGGGACTGATGGCATTTACTATTCTACTTTTATGAAGCTTTGACCAAACTCAGATGCTCTAGGAAGGAAAGCCTTATCAGCTAGAAGCTTAAAGAAGAGATGACTTATGGAGTCACAGTCCTCAGGGCTGTGCCCTTCACGCCAGATACACTGGGGTTAGCTTATGAAGAGGCAGGTCCTGCATTGTTTGGTGCAGAGTACAGTGGAGGCTGGTTCACACAGACAGAGGAATCACTCTCATGTTGAAATAACTTCTATCTCATCCCACTTTGCTTTACAGTCAAAACATTTTGTCGTCTTAAGTCTTGTGCACAGCTATGATGTCTTCCATGAAGCATCTGACTTGCTGATACAACCTCGAGAGTATTATTTCCAAAAGAAATCTGTGACTTACTTTTTTTCATGACTTTTACTCCCTGCAGAGCTTAAGGAAATTAACATTCTACTGATCAATTAGAAGGATAGCAAAGTCCTGATTTTATGGTGTTCACTGTTTAGGAAAAAACCACTGCTTCTTGGTATTAAAGAATAAATTGAAATTTGCCTGAGATATCTGAAAACCTAAAATGATCAGAAAAATGCCTTAACTTTCCAGCTCATTGAAATAAGTCTAATATTCTTTATCTGATAAGTTTTTATTATAAAATACAGAATGTGAAATGTCCACATTTAGGCAATACTGAATCAAATACTAAAAAAATCCTTCAGCACTGTTTTTGCAATATGTGATGTGAAGGCAGTTGGAAATTTCAGGAAACAAAAGGAATCTTTAAAATAATTCTGAGGTTGAGATATACTTCAGGTCGTTGTGATAGTTCAGGTCACTAAATTGAAATTTCTTTGCTAATTTTTTTTTTTTTCATGAGCAAGATACCAGCAATGGAGAAGATAATGGCCAATTATACACACACACACACACACACACACACACACACACATTCAAAAGCTAACATTTTAAGTTTGTTTTAATACTATGTTTATATAAAGCAGATGCTATATCCAATATAACACAATATGACATAGCATTGTATGGTATAGGCGTATCCTTTAACTGAAGGGATGTGCTACCTGATGTGCTCTTTTAAGTTCAGTCTTTTAGGTTCCCCTCCCGTATTCACTCTTCATTCATGACAAATAACACGGTCGTACCAAGACCTTGCTATAGTCCAGCCTATTCCAATCAGGTGACTGGGCAAAATTCATGTGAGTGGAATTCTCATAGATCTTTCTCCCTGGTAAAGCTAGTAGTACACAATCTAAATAAACTTGACTCATGACAGAAGGAACACAATACAAATGTGCCACAGACACGCTCGATTGAATTGTCACTTTTGTAATAATATTCTGCATTTTATTAAGCAGCTTCAAAATTAATATTCTTGAGTTATTTAGAAGAAAATCCGACACTCAATAAAAAATTGGATGATTCATTCCTAGTTTATAATCAGTAGATTAGCAAGGCCTTTGCAAGATTTCTCACTCAATCAAGGCAAAAAAAAAAAAGCTCTTTATTTCAGATAGTGCAAATTCAATTCTTCAAGTCATAGGTCAAGTGCCAGTGTACTATGATGTTGGCTTTGCATCTCTAGTTATACTTCAATGATCATCTCTAATCAATGATTACATTTTATTTCAAATGTATGTATTGGCTTTGCCATTGTCAGTATCCTCAGAATGGGTCTGTCTCTTCATCTCTACAGTTCAAAGTACCTAACACGGTGCCTGAAACTTAGTAGATACTCAAAAATACACGTTGATGCACAGATGATAACCTACCTCAAAGGCAATCAAAGGCAATATAAGTATATTCCATTCTGCTCAGAGAACAGTATGTCTGATGTCAGTGAGAGCAATGGTTATATAACCCCTCAAAGACAGGATGATTTCAAAAAGTTTTATTGTGGGTAGTCTAGTAATAACCCTCTAAGAGATCTTTCCAAAAGCTTCTAACCTCAGAAGCATTTGATGGTCTCTTATGTTAAACATGTTCTTCTTTTGAAATATATTGTTTGTTCCAGTTGATATTTTGGTCATGTTTGCACACACACAGCTCCTTTCAACAAAGACTGAACAGATTGTATTTTCTCCAAGGATCGACTTCTGCTGTTTGAAGTATTAACACTGACGCACTTAACACTTACCTAGAGATAATTCCTACATTTTCTTTCCTTTTCTCTTTTTTCCCTGGCACCTTTCTTGCCCATTAATTTATATTATTCTATTTGATCTGAATACAATCACATTTTATATATCAAATGTGTTCATTATATTTTATTTCTAACTTCTAATTGATTTCAAGTTCACAGTCTATTTACTAAACTGTTCCCACTGAATTCCACCACACTAATTATTTACCTGGCTACACTTTCAGTGAGATATTTTCATTTCATATTAGGTATTATCTTAGTGTGCCACCCCCTTTCAATACCACATGGTTCAGACTGATCACTTTACCCTCATTCGCGTTTCCTTTTTCCAAGACTATTGATGCCGAGAAAACGTAAGTTAGTTCTCTTTCTTACTTAGCCAGGATTCTCAACTATTTTTTTCTTCTGACTTAGTTTCCTTTTGACTACCCCGTCCCTGTCTTCAGCTCCTTTTCCTCCTGTCATTGGTGGTTGTGTTGCTGATCTCCTTAATCCCATTACTTCACCCTTAATCTTATAATATCCTTCAACAAACATTAAAGAAAAAAAATTAAAAATTTTTTCTATCAGAAATCTGTATTATATGGATATGTTCCTCTTCCTTACATTTCCCTATATGCATTTTTTTAAATAATAAAGGAAACATTTTCTTGCACAGCATGAAATACGTTTCCTATAACATCTCACTGAGCAAAGAATAATATTGAATATTTGGATTTATTTAGAAAGAATTACAGGAACTACAGGATCTTCAAGTTACACAAGGATGGAATTGAAGAGTAGCAAATCAATAGGAAATCTATCAGAGACTGAAATAAAACATTTTTGTAAATGATCATCATCTTAATGGGATCGTCTCTTTTAACATCAAATGCGAATGATTTTCTGCACAGTATTGAATGTTTTTTTTTTTTTTTAAGTACTCTTGACAAAAGAGAAGGGGGAAAATAACTTTCCTTAGAAATGTGTCTTATAAGCAACTTATAGGAAATTATGGATTGTTTTAACCCTTGAAGGCATCCCAAAGAGCATCAGCTATTATTTAAAGTAAACTCACCAGAATAGTAACATTATCTTTGTCAATTAAATATAAGAGCATAAGAATTACTAAATTGATCCAATACCTATTTCAACCATGAGTTCAAGAGAATTTTTAAGAAAATTTTGTCTTTGTTCTTTCACCCCAAACAAAATATATTCAGAATGACTCATATTTATGCAGTAATGCCTTCGAATTATTTATATTATTAAGGCTATACTTTTAAACCTTTGGTGTAAAATTTTCAGCTTCTTTATGAAATGAATATTTATTTAATTGCTACTAATGGTAAGTAACTGCAAAAAATATTGATATGACATACGTCCATAATTTTTAGATTTAAATACAAGGGTTTTATATTATAAAATAAAGCAAACAAGTTCTTAATTTTATTCAATTCTGCTTTGAGTTTATGTGATTGGGATGAAATTAAATGATATTAAGAGTTGTAATATATTAAATCCTGGGGTAGGTGTTTTCTTATTACCTCTTATAATCCTACAAATAATTGTATGAAGCAATATCATCACACCCGTTTAGAATATAAAACCGAAGTTCTGAGAGTTAAAGGAACTTGCCTAAGTTCATCTAACTATGAAGTGGATGTTCTGCATCAAAGCCAATAGTGTCTTGTTCCAAAGTCATGTTCTTCCCTTGCCATATCACTGATAATTTACAATCGTCTCATAAAGAATTATGCTTTAAAATATTTCCAGTTATCTTTCTCTGTACTGTTTTGAGCAAATAAGTAATTAATCAAAGATTTGCTGGAAAGTATGTACTTTATAATTTTATGTAAGATCTCAAATAGTTTCTCCTTAAAATTAACTTTCCTGATGATAATTTCCTCATATTTACTTGGAAATAATGATATTGCCTCACCTACCTCATCTACCTGTTTTCAAGATCAAACAGATTATTATATGTTGAAGTTAGAGTGGTATTTAATTATACCTTTCTCTTCCCGAGCATCTGAAAAAATTCAGAAAACAGACCTAAGAGTTGAGCACTAAAACATAGATTATCTTTTTTCTTTTCTTTTTCTTTTTTTTTGTTTTTTATATAACTGAATTGAACACCAATGCTTGGGATTGAAATCAACAAAAATACCCGCTCCCAAATCCAGCTGTTAACACTAATTAGTGAAGTTAAGTAGAGTTGGTAATGTCCTAAAATTTATGCACACAGAGCACTGCATCCTGCCACACGCTCCGTCAGATACAAAAAGCAAGGATTAGAGAGAAGAGGTGTGTTGCTTGGCCAGCCTCCAGAGGTACAGCGTGAGCTCTGACCCAGTTTCCCAGTTGTTTACAGAACAAAGAAGAAAAATAATAACGTCACCCTTTTTGTTCCAAATCAGATGATGCCAGAAATACAGGCCAAGCGCCATGGTAGAAATGGCTAATTCTTGCCCAATAGCAATCCTCCTTTTCTTATCAAATAATAATAATAAAAAAATCACACTGAGGAAATGACTTCTCTGATGAAGCCTCTATTTCAGCAATGTGGCAATGTGATTAGATTTGAACAAACAGAATAGGGGCAGAAGATGTGACTAACTTTAGGTTTCATCTTTATATTCTTCCTCCTTCCAGCCACTCCATACATGGGCTGGGATGTAGAAGAGTAAGGTATCTTTGATCACATATTAAGGCAAAGCCTAAGGATGGATAGGAAAGAATCTGAGAACTACATGCTTTAAGTATCACTTCCATCTCTTGTGGTCAGGGTGAAATGACTTCTGTCATGTTAAAAGCAGTACCTTTTGGAGGTTCTTGTTATAGTAGCCTGGCATATAGCCTTACTAATACATGTAAGAACAATGAACATTGCTCCAATATTTCAATCAGTTAAGTCACCTATTCACCCCTGATCAGGAGCCACCCATACTGTACTTTCCCCAAAAGAAAAATACTCTATCATTTAGGATGGATTTTACTTTAAGGAACAAAACATTAAATTTGGGATCAAGAGGGATAATAAATAGCACCAATTTTTTTCTGCCCAAATTATGAGACAATTGACAGAAATTAGGAGCCAGGCATATGGTTAATGAAATATCAGAAGACATGGTCTTTCTGTTTTTTCAACATCAGAATTAGATAGATTGGCCCAGCTATAGGTGGCTCTGTGAAACAACAGTTCTCCTCTGAATAAAACATTTTTCCAGTGGACAGCGGTTTCCTAAGAAAATTATGATTAAGCAGATGACCACACTTTTGTTCCAAATACACCAGTCGTTTAAGTTATGCCTCTTTCTAAATGCGTTAAGGAATTGAAAGAGGCCGGGAATATTATACCAGCCTCCTTCTATAGCTGGGAACATCAGGTGTCACAAGTAATTTCCTTCTCTCCCAATATTCCGGAGCTCTTTTTCTTTTAACCTACCTGCATACGACAAGTGTAAAACCATATGGAAGTGTTGTTGTTATATACTGGGGAAGCTGAGGATTCTTTTTCAGATTCTTATGAGGATCTACATTTATACAAACTACTGCTATTGAGTGTACTCCTCAAAGAACACCCATGGGTAAGACTATGTCTCCAAAAGGCAGAAAAATACCTCAGAACAGTTTGCTGATTATATTGATTCTGTGAACACTTCGTTCAAGTCTAAAATACTTAGTCCCAATTTTATTTCTCTTCTCATATTATATGCACTCTTGGTTCCAAACATGTCGCATCAGTGGTTCAGCTCTGAGATTAAAAGTCAGCATGAAAACACTCTGATTTTAAACAGTAACTGTGGTTACTGTGTCAACTTGGCTAAGGTAGAATTATGTTTCCCAGAATTATTTTCCCTCTATGATTCCAAGTCAGAATTGGCCAAAAGAGAACTATACATGAGATTTGGAGAATGAACATGAAGCATCGTCCATATTCTCTGGAAGTCCTGGTGATTAGAATCAGAGGGAGACAGATGCAGATATACCCAGTGGCTTCCGGCCTGCCCCCTACCCACCCCATGGTTAGAGAAAGATGCAACGGTGCTATCAGGTTCAGGCTTATCCTCATTCCTCTGCTATATATCTAATTCCTGATGACCAACAAACCTTGATGTGAAATCAGAACAACATAAAGTAAAAATGTAATTTTTATTACTTACCTCTTCTCAATATAGAAGAGACTCGAATGTTGAAAAATAGTATGTAAATGTTTAGGGCATGCTCAATGACTATGTTTACATAAAAGTCTAAATCAAATACTACTTTCTTTAACGTTATTACTCTATAATAATATTTTCTAATTTTTAGAAAATAAAACAATTTTATAAAAGACAATAATGTTGGCAAAGATTGTTTTAGCTCTGACAGTAAAGTACTTAAAAGTCACCAGTCTTATCTTCATAGGAAAACATCTAAACAAGTTGAAAATGAATGACTTTTTTTTAGATCCATCAGAGAACTGATGTCACAGGGTGAAGTGCCAAAAGCCAAAGACAAAAAGGAAATCTTGAAAAAGGCCAGAGAGAAAGGATCTTACTGATAAAGAAACAAGAAAAATAATCACGCTGAACTCTTCATCAGAAACCACGCAAATGAAAATAGAGGACAGTGAAATATATGAAGTGTCAGAAATAAAATGTTCTCAGATAAACAAAAAGGCTAAACAAAATATCCAAGATACTGCGGTAGCTTTTAACAGAGTAATTAAGTCAATAATTAAGTCAATAATTGTATTATCACATGAGGCAAAGTAGATTAAATATTCAAGAAGCACACAATGACTTACTGCTAAATAATTACCGTAGACACATAAATGGTTTATTTATGAAGAACTTGTACTGATCTAGAAAGCTTTTAAATTCATGACTTTTGATAGAGGTACACAACCAGATTTGGATAGGTTTTTAAAAAAGGCTTTAAAATAAGTGTAAAAGGGTGAAGGAACAGTTGAACTGTAAGGAATTGCCCACTGCAAAGTAAATGAGAAACCATTTTACTAAGATTATATTGAATTGTGAAGGGTCTTTTAAACTATGCTTTACTATGCTAAGGAAGTTCAGCTTCTTGGGGTAGTAAATTGTGCTATATTGATTTTGGAGGAGAGAACATGTTAACAGCACTTTAGAGTACACGTTAAAAATCAATATTTTACAATAATGATAGTAATGCTTACAACATACTGGGAAGAAGAAAATGCAGGCTATGGGAACATTTCAGTTTGAAGATTCGGAGATAAGTGAACCTTCATCTAAAGAAGGTGGGGGCAGTTCACACAGAGATGAAGCCCAATAAATCAATCGGGGAGCCGGGCATTTTTCTTTCTAAGACCGTGAGTTGAAGTTTGCACATGTGGATATATGAGTTGAGTGTCAGTCTGGGGGAGACAGAGGGAAAGACAACAGCAGGTGAAAACAGAAATACATATTAAGAGTGAGTTGAAGGAATAATGGCAAAACAATGATAAGTTTGATTTTAGTAGAATAAGAGCGAGAAAAAAATGTGGAGTTATTTGAATAAGTAACCTATGACTAACATTAGAAGAGAGAAGAATTCATTAAAATTTGCTTCTAACTTTAGAGAGGCTTCATACCTTGAGGAAGAGGGCCAATTGTTTCAAGGCTTTGGCACTGTTCAAAATTCAATGATCATCATTATTCATAAAATAATAAGGAATCACCTGAATAGCATTTAAATTAGTATCTTTAAATGTTCATCGAAACCAACATGCTGTATTGTACTTACTGTTGTAGTGTTGTGCTTTGCTAAGATCAATCCTCTTTATTGAGCGTGAAACATACTTGCCTGTTGAGGAAAAGAAGATTTTGTAAGAATTAGAAATCCTGAAAGTGTCATTCAGAGTTATCAAGTCAATATGAATAATGAATACAAATATTTACTAAAAAATTACTATTAGGGAGTTTGTGTCACAGTAATGTCATATGGCCAACGAGAGAAAATTTTACATGCTAAATACTCAATTTTAAAATTTTCAAATAACTATAGGCTAAATATATTCATAGCATACAAAAATAATTCTATGTGTTAAAACTTATACCAACATTTTGAAATATTCATTGTCTAATTAATGTATGTTTCATAAGATTTACAATTTAATATTTCACTGTCTAAAATATTTGTTTAAATGGGATTGTTTACTATATTGAATTGAGTCAGATAGCTTAATGATCTTTTTCTAGTCCTCCAAAATCAATGAGATTCCTAAGACATAATAGAGATAAATGAAATTAAACAAAAATGCTTTAAGGTTGTTTTCTTTATTACTTCTATAGCTATAAAAACTCTTTTCATATAAAAGGCTTTCAAATAAGTTATTTAGAGTATAACACATATTTTCCAAATTCTGTACCAAACGATAAAGTAACAATACTAAATATGGCAATTATATGAGACTAATAACATTTATGAAACTAAATATATAATATCCTAGAAAATAATGTTACTTATTCAAAATAATAGACATAGCAGGCTTGAAAGCAGAGCTTCTGTCTTTAACTACTGTGTTCTACCCATTATGGCATCACATCATGAGATATAGCCTAAGAAAGAAAGAAGAATATGTTTCCTCGTGAGATTAAAAAAAGAGAGAGAGAGAAGAAGAACATGGTGTAGATACAGAGAAATGCTGACATCAGGAATAAACAATTTAACTTAGTTTTGCAGGCCTAGATTATTTCAGTAAAATAGTAGTTAAGAGCATCTAAAACAGTGGGATATAAAACGGAAAGCAACAAATGAATAAGACAGAAAAAAGATACTCGGACATGGACAACAGTTTAGTGAGAATGAAGAGAAGGGGAGATGGAGAGGAGATGAGGGTAAAGGGGGTCAGATATGTGGTGACTCAAAGAAATTTAACTTTGGGTCGTGAACGAACACACAATACGATATACATATGACACATTATTCAATTGTACACTTGAAAACTATATAATTTTATTAACCAATGTCACCCCGATAAATTTAATTAAAAAAAGATCATCTAAAACAGTGCTCATAAGAAGTGAAATGATTTATAACAACTGCTATAATTTTAATAGGGTGAGAACGGGAAGTGAATGAGACTTCAGCACTGAAGCCTCTGTAACTCAGCTTACATAACTGAGATTCAAACAGAAGACACATGAAAATTGACTACTTTTCTTCTAGAAATGTGATTACATGTGAAGGGACTCGGGTTGCTATGGATAATCAAATAGAACCACAAAGAGGCCGGTGGACTAAATGGAGGTCAAGGCCACACGATGGTCCCCTTATAAAAGCGTAATGAGGTTGCTACAAAAATAAGAGCATATGAGAAAAGATCAACACTGGTAGTCAGAATTAGAAATTAGAAATGTTTCCTTTTTTCCTACAGTAATATTTACTTTTTGCATTCTACAATAATAGTATTGATTACAAAATTAGATTTTAAATTTCCTTGTTTAATTTTGGACATCTTCAGAATACTTTTTTCCCCCCTGTATTGTACATTTCTATGTGCTTGACAGTCTCCAGAAAACCTCCCTGGGGAACCCAAGTACAGTGTGGTTGGATATTAGACTCACAGCACCTGACAATTCGAGGTTGTCGTTGTTTGTTTCTGTTTCTTTGCCATTCGCTTACAACCAAATGAGTGGTTATTTCTCAAAGGGAATGCATTCATCCAATTAACCTCTGCATTTTAAAAGCAGAAACTCATTTCTTCTGCCTTTGGCTGAGTTCTACAGTTTCGTTTGTCACCATTCTTTATTTGCCTACTTAACTACTCTCACTGACTTCTGTCGTGGGCTCCGCCGCTGAGAGGAGCATAAAGGCAGTATGAGAAAAGAGTAAACAGCAAGGACCGTGAAGCCACAGCAACCAGCCCTAGCGTTTATTTTCCCCATCACTCATAAAGAAGCAGCTAACGGCAGTGCCACACAGAGGTCATAGCACCCAGTGGAGACAAAAATGTTCTTTCAAGATGAACCAGTTTCATGATGACAATAACATCTAATTTGAACTTATCTACTTTGGTCCTTTTGGTACATAGATATTTTAGCAAATGTAGTAGCCCCGTGAGAACTGATCATTCTCCTAATGGGTAACGTCTCTCTCTTCGCTCCATAATGTTTATTCCTTGGCTATTATGTTCAGCAATTGAGAGCAAGCTATTTCATTCTGAAAGACATATATGAGAATGATGGGGAATGGTAATGTTTCATATAGAAAAAAACAGATATGATCTACTTGTCTCTCAAGATGACTTTTATCATTGACCAAATTATTTTTTCATAAACAAGCAACCATTGACTTCATTATTCCCAGGTAAATTGGAGGCGATATCTTTTGCTGAGTATCTGATCAAATATTTAAAATATCTTTTCTTACTATTACCATTTCATACAAATGATGGAATGTTTATTTGAACAATTTCTGCCTATGAAAAGCTTACTCACTATCCAAAATCCAGCTAGAAAAATACATCTCTTGGGAAGTATTATTTACTTCATATGGTTTAAATTAATTTTCTTCCATTTGGCTTCTATAATTTAGATTAATTTATACCTTGTGATCCTAATCTTA
>NW_011888841.1:5938353-5954557 GCF_000151845.1 Pteropus vampyrus
TGTTCTTTCAAGATGAACCAGTTTCGTGATGACAATAACATCTAATTTGAACTTATCTACTTTGGTCCTTTTGGTACATAGATATTTTCGCAAGTGTAGTAGCCCTGTGAGAACTAATCATTCTCCTAATGGGTAACATCTCTCTCTTCGCTCCATAATGTTTATTCCTTGGCTATTATGTTCAGCAATTGAGAGCAAGCTATTTCATTCTGAAAGACACATACATATATGAGAATGATGGAGAATGGTAATGTTTCATATACAAAAAACAGATACGATCTACTTGTCTCTCAAATGACTTTTATCATTGACCAAATTATTTTTTCATAAACAAGCAACCATTGACTTCATTATTCCCAGGTAAATTGGAGGCGATATCTTTCACTGAGTATCTGATCAAATATTTAAAATATCTTTTCTTACTATTACCATTTCATACAAATGGTGGAATGTTTATTTGAACAATTTCTGTCTATGAAAAGCTTACTCACTATCCAAAATCCAGCTAGAAAAATACATCTCCTGGGAAGTATTATTTACTTCATATGGTTTAAATTAATTTTCTTCCATTTGGCTTCTATAATTTAGATTAATTTATACCTTGTGATCCTAATCTTATATTTTATTATATTTGACCTAATACTAAATTATATGCTCCTAAAAGTAATGGACTCCAGTGTATTCGTTCTTCATTTTTGTTTTCACTTTAAGAACCAAGCATGGAATCTAGCATTTAGTAAGCATTAATTAAATATTTGTGACTTTATTGTTGAGGCATATTTTATTTTTGAAGCATTTGTATATTTTGAATGAGCTAGTATATATTCAGAACACAATTTTATACTTATAAGTTAAATTGAAATTGCCTATATTGGCAGAAAGACTGATTTAGATCGACACACATATATGAACATAAAAGCAAAGCCACACACTGCTACACCCATTATATAAAGTAAAAATTTCAATTGTCTATAACTCTAAAGGAGCCATGCATTTTTTTAAGTGAAAAGATGGTTAAAGATAATGAAAACCTTACTCTAAATATAAGAAAGAGGGATAAAATAAGTAAAACTTTAAAAATGAGTACCAGAGACTTTAGAATTTTTTGATATCGAGCTTTTATGGAATTTAAGTAGACCAGTAAAACCAGTACTTCCTAATATCTCTTATTATCAATTTCTTTTATAAAATATAGAGATAACCAAAAAAACATCCTAGGATCACTTTACGATGTATACATATGTCTACACCCATATTTATATTAATATGTTGTGTAATATAGTGATAGAAGGTGTCAGGTAAGAATGGCCCACAAAAAAGATATAAAATAATTTAACTCCAAAGACAAGCATTTCCTGTTTTGGAGTGACATCTACACTTGTCTTATCTTTTCCAATAACACTTTCCTCTTGCCATGGTAGATGTCATACTCTGAGGGGACTGCGAAATATCAGCTGTGCTCCTGAAACATCCCTTAAATGTCCTCATTGTACCAGAAGACATCACGACCTTAACAAAAGTGGCTGAGGTTCCTTGAGGCATGCTGGCCTTTGTCTTCTGTATTACCTTCATAATCTACAGAGCTCTTGGGGAACAAAGTGTGCTCCTGAATAGTACAACAATATTTAAGTGTCACATCTATGCAATTTAATGTTGTAATTCTAGGCTCTTTGTAAGGGGCTTTCCTTATTATTGCCCATAGTTTTTAAATGATAATAACAATTATTTGTAATGATGTCAAATCATGTAGCCATTACTCATAATTATTAATTTTTAAATTAAATCCTGAAACATATAGACTAATAAATAGTTTTCGTTTTTATAAAACTCAATTTTAATAGTGGTTATATATGCTGTTTAGGGATATTTTACACACACGCACATACACATATTTTTTCCCCTAAGACTTACCTAACCATGCATTCCATATGACATTACATAAAATTTGATTTACATAGATACTTAAATTGAATTCCTAAACCTAATTAAGAATAATTTTTACGATGATCTTTTAAGAGGTCATTGCATTTAAAAATATTTCTTAAGGTATTACCAGACAGTTATTTAATGTTCAAGTGCTTGGAAAAAAATGTCATCAACAGCTTCAAGACATTAAGCTAAACTATTTACTTTATAATAATAGCAGTGGGAGGAAAATCTAGTTATTGTCTGTTCCACTTTTCATGTCTTGCATCTTTCCTGTTGCTCGGCATGCCAAAATGATAGTCCTTTTATTATGAAAGATTACAACTGGGCACTTCAAAGAATTAGTTTTTAATGCTTAAATGACCCAAATTTCACTGATGCAAAGAATTTTATTATGATTAGGGAGAATAATTTTGGTTCCCACATATTCATTTAATCTATGGCTCACAAAAAGATTATTGTGAAACCCAGTTGCTTATTTACAGTGAAACACCAACAAAATACTTATGTAAAATACTTATATAAAGCAAGTTATTTAAAATGATGTTATAATTCATCATTTTCCTTTTCTTATATTTATATTTCAGCATATACAAAGGACACACCTACAAGGGTAGTGGCCAAGAAACAGCTAAATGGCCTACCATGCTGCCTCGAGAATAATGGATAAGATAAAATTCATTACAGTGTTGAGAATATATTCTGACAAAAAACAACAAAAATTTGTGGCTGAGATATTTAACAAGGCCTCCTTCTTCTTTCTGTCTCTCCGTCTTTCTGTCTCTCTCTCTTCCTCCTCTCTCTTTCTGTGTGTGTGTGGGTGTGTGGGGGTGTGTGTGTGTGTGTGTGTGTGTGTGTGTAATCTCATTCCAGAGATTTTTAGCGATGTGGTTGTTAGCCCTTTTACATAAGTCATTGGTGCTTAAAAAAAAGCAGTTAGGTGGATAACCAGGCGTCACCATCATCACCCAGGATAGCAACCCTCGTGCACTGGATTGCCAGCATGTAAAGTAACTAACTAGTTGGAACCGAGCCACAGTAAAGACAAAAATAAGGACATAATTAAGAGGAGCCAGAAGCTACAGGGAATAAAAGCAAACAAAAAATGTTTATGAAATAGAGGTGGTGAATGAGAAAAGGAC
The DNA here is from genome assembly GCF_000151845.1 of Pteropus vampyrus. Taxonomy (NCBI): domain Eukaryota; kingdom Metazoa; phylum Chordata; class Mammalia; order Chiroptera; family Pteropodidae; genus Pteropus; species Pteropus vampyrus. Next base: position 5,941,422 of record NW_011888841.1, read on the forward strand.
CATATACGAAGAATTATAAATCGCTCAAGGAGGTGCATTTAAAGTATCTGAATGCCATTATAAAATTTACTATTAAAAAATCTTCAGATTAATTAGGAAAATAGCCACTATTAAGATACCAAATAAAGTCCTGATGATTAAGCAAAAGAAATATCTAAAAACACGGAACAAAAATTAAAAGGGAGGAAATCAAAATGGTTAACAAATTTTTTGAGAGATACATACAGCAGTTCTAAATATTAATAAAAATTCTAAAAATTATAAAAAAATTACATGTAGTTTTTATATAGTTTTCTATATAATTTTCTATAAAATTTAATACATCTTCACATCAGAACTTTATACATAATTTTCTAATCCTTAAAACAGAAAGAGCAGTTTATTTACATAGGTAACAGAATCTGATTGTAACACAAGCTAGAACAAATTACTCGTAGCTGATAGACATGTTATAAAACAAGACTATTATAAAATAAAAGGATTCAAATGATATATCACCTGCATATCTTATCTGAGGAGAAATGTCAGGAGAAAAAGTCTAACCTAACAACTACTGGTCAGAACTGAAGATTTCAACACAGGAAAAGAAAAAGCAGGGGAAAATGCTGAGAGATCTGAATCTTGAAATATCCTTACACACGTGTGATTCTACCCCAGATCTAAACTACAGAACTGAGTCAAATAGGACAATCATACAATCTGGGGTGAGAAGCATACATTTTAAATTAGGATATTTTTAATAAGAGCCATTTGCATGCAAAGTCTAAAATAGATTAAGAATTAAATATACTATCATCTCTCAGCAAAATCTAAGGATTACACTGGCTAAAAAAGGAGTTTCAGGGCTAAAAAGAAAGTAAGAAAATAAAAATATCCCCAAAGTGCCATTTTATTGGGAGAGGAAAAATAGTACGGTATTTTTTAAAATCATCTCCCAGATGCGGGGTATTTTTACCACTCATTCATATAATTGTAGAGAAATGTATGTTTGACTTTGAGGCTTAGGGAAGGTCAAGGTATTGGAAAGGACCTGGAATACAATATTAGAATTAACAGTTTAACAAAAGGAATAGAGAAATGAATGGCTTTATGAGCAAACTAATATAGAATGAAAGTGAAAATAAATACATGAAAGGAAAACCATAAACTAGTGAACAAAAAGTCAGATCAGAAAAATATATTCAAATGTTCACTAAAAATAAACAGAATGAAATCGCCTATAAACAACAAAAACGTCTCATTATTAGCAAGGCACTGAATATATTAAAGAAATTGGATATAGAAATTCACTTTTAAAGAGTAGATATTGAGAGAGAGAAGGAGGAGGAAGAGGAGGAGGAGGAGGAGGAAGGAGAGGGGGAGAAGGAGGAGGAGGAAGGGGAGGAGCACTCAAAAAGATATCGAGAAAATACAAAAAGATAGCAGTGCCCATATTCATGTCAGAATATATAAAAAACAGAATATGGAAAAGGATATATAAAATTCTATAAAATAAATATTACTGCTATTGAGACGGTTTAAAATGCAAGAGAAACTTGATAAAGAGATCGCAGCCTAAATTTTAATACATCTTTACATCAGAAGGACTGCCGTCTGATGGCCAAGAGCTAGAACAAAATATGAAAACAGTATCTTACTTCATTAAAGTCCCTAAAGTGTTAACTAGATAAGAAAAATATGAAATGAAAGCAGAGCAAACATTGTAGTAACTTGTAGCAAGATTCTTATGAAAAACAGGAATTCAAATATCTACTTTGGAAAGAAAATTAGCTGGATGTTACTGGAAAATTGTGCTGTTGGACAATAATTCTATGCCATACTTTGAGCCTTTGTTCCTTCCTACTGATCTCAAATCTCTGATAAGTGACAACATTGTCATCCTAAAATTTAAATTCACTGACTTCAGCACTGACACAAATGGCAGCCTTATCCTCTTCATTGGGTAAATAAATTTATATAAATGCAGAAATGATGAATTTTAAAAAAAGCTTTATTTTTGGTAAATTTTTATTAAGATGAATAACTCTAAGTGTTGTATAAAATGTAATAGTTAAAAAAAAACATATATGGCTCTTATGGTTTAAAATGAAAAGATGAAGAATACTTTGATTAAATATTAAATATTTTCCTGTTAAAGATAACTTACTTTATTATAAACATGAAATGTAGCATTTCAATTATGGTTAAACTGTCTGGAAGCTTCCAAGAATTTTGGTTTCTGAAGTTTCTAAGTCTTGGCATTAAGATATTGAACTGTTTAAATATATCATATTGATATAATATCCATTTAAACTAGACAAATACAAATATAATATCTGTTAGAGCTATATATTTATTAATATGTAATGTTTCCATTTTCCTTTAAAATATATATAAATGTGGATATATAATATATAAGACATAAATATATTATCTTTACATATACTCAAATGTGAATAAATTAATATAGTTCCTATTAAGCCAGTTATATACATTATATTACATAATATTTGAAAATTATTTTTCATATTCTCTATATTTATATATAACATTACAGAAATGTATTCTATTTATCATGATTAACTGCATGCCTTATATCTATAAATATGTTTTGCTACATGGTAAATAAATATAATTAGTTTGTAAATAAAATAGAAAGTTCAAGTGAATTTAATCCATTAAATTAATAAAAATATTAACAAATATACAGACAGCACAGTTTTTTAAGATATAATTTTGTGTATATATACATATAAAAAATTCTGTTAAACTATTAAAAATTCTAAGTTATAAAACTTAAGTGTAAGAAACCTTTTATTTATGATATAAAAACTAAATAATTTAAATGCTGAAAACCATATTCTTTTCCCTTAGCTATTACAATTATAATAGCAATGCAATCAACATACTTGTTTCATAAATAGTTATATCTAGCATACAAAAATAAGGCAACACAGAAAGACACAGCTATTTTTTTAGAAAGGTTTTGTTTTTGCATTTTTGTTGGTGTGAGTGTGTGTGTATAGAATGAATGAGTTTGGGTTAAGATTCTTATATATTCATATATGTAATTGGAAAAAATGAGATTTTACATAAAATGAAATAATACAAGTATTGATCTTGGATTAGGCAAAAACATAATCCTTTACAGTCTTCAGTCTTCATTATTACAAAAAATATACTTAATGTGAAAGTGTTTACTACATGTTAAAAGTTAAAAGAATACCATTCACTAATATAGCATAGATAAAGAAATTAAACATAAAGTCATAAATAAAATAAAAGATACAAATAGAGAAATGGATAGATAAATACGAAGGCAGATTCTTTTGAAAATATACAGAAGCTAATACCTTTAAAAATTTTAAAACAAAAGCATATATAAACATGAAAATTAAGAATGCAAGGAAACATAGACATAGAAAGCTAAAAGATGAAAAGAATCCTATATAAAATAAACTTGGAATATTAGAGCAAAAGACAGATTTCATTTGAATAGACCTATTTCCTTTTTAAAAATGGAAATATTTTTAAAAGTTAGCAGAATTAATGATTCCACAGCCTAATTCTATATAACCTCTGAAGATATATAAAACTATTCTAGGTACAAGAATATAAAAGTTCTACAACTTGTGATAGTAGCTATGTTAATTACCCTAACTTGATGAGGATAATTAAAAAAAATAACTATAGACAGATCTCACTTATAAGTTTATATACAGACATTATAAGTAAATATAGCAAAGGTACATTATCAAAAAACAAATAATGATAAAAATTGTCATGGGAAATTTTTAACTGTGGTCTTGAATTAATTGTACTATACTCTCAGGAATAAGACAATATAATGAACGACTTTCATTGGCAGATTATATGGAAATGGAGACTTACAGGCCACTGATACAAGATGAATTTTAGAGAAGATACCAGCAGCTGATTACCTGACATAATCTTACATTCTACCTGAGTGTGTGTGTCTGTGTGTGTGTGTGTGTGTGCATGCCTAAGTGCAAGCACTTCCAGTGAATTTTCAGAAAATAAATGAGCTTCAATAAAATGCCTTTCTGGGATTAGAACCTTACTCCTTGCATTCCTTATTAACTTTATTCTCTTGATATTGATCAGTTAGAATATAAAAGAATTGTATCCCCCAGAGAGTTTAACACACGATAAATTAAAATGGGATAGCTGTAAACTAATCACTTTTCAGTTGGCAAAGGTCCAATTTGTAAAGTTCTCAATTTCATTTTAAATAGTACACTAGTCTACAAATAAAAGTATCAGGGTAGTTGAATTTCAAAATACTGTAAGAGACTGCGGATTACTAAGAACTGTGTCCTACATCACTTCAAACCTTATTTGGACGGCTTCTGAGGGCCCTGGACATATATGTTTTCTCTATTTTTTTTTTTCCTTTTTTTTTTGCTGGTACTGGATATTTGATTTTTCTTTTTTTATCTTTTTAATTTTTTTTTTTTGCTGATCAGATCAGGTAAAGGTATATCAATTTTCATGACAGTTTCAAAGAACCTACTATTGGTTTCAGAGAATGAACCACAAGAATTCAACATGTCCTTGCTCGCTTTTAAGATGAATGGGGCAAGAATGAGAGAGCAGGCAAAGAGCTGAGAGGAAGTCCCTGTCAACAGTCTACAGGGGAGTCCTAGAGTTGAAGGAAACTGAAATCTGCAAACAACAGGCACAAGCTCAGACCTGGAGAAAGCAAATGGCTGACACCTTGATTTCAGCTCTGTGAGACCCTGAACAGAGAATCTAGAGAAACCAGCCATGCTGGACAGGGAGAGAATAAATGTGTGTTATTATAAGCCACTAAATTGTGGTAATTTGTTAGGCAACAATAGAAAACTAAAAGAAAGACAATATAAAGCTATGATAACCAAGACAGTGTGATAGTAGTATAAGAATAGATATATCTCTATCTCAATGAAACAGAAAAGCTATCCTATCAATATAATAAAAAAAAAATATGTATATATATGTATATATATGTGTGTATGTATATATATGTATATATGTGTGTGTATATATGTATATATATGTGTGTATATATGTGTATATGTGTGTGTATATGTACACACACACACACACACACACACACACACAAATATACAGTCAAATGATTCTCTAACCCAGTGCCAAAACAAAGCGATCAGTACAGCAAAATTTCTTCAAGAAATGATACTGGAACAATTTCATAACTATATGTTGAATTAATAGCCTGACCTATACATCATTTCTTCCTAAAAAATCAATGAGGAGTGACTGATAGACTTAAATGTAAAACTAAAATAATAAAGCTTCTGGAAGAAGAGAGGGAATGTTTCTTTGTGCCTTGGGATAAGCAAAGATTTTTTTAGTGAGGATATGGAAAACATAAACCATATAAATCCTTCCATATCAGGAGTTGATATTCTGACACAGTCAACCAGGTATTCAGAGACATTTTTCATCAAGCAGAGCTTAATAGTTCACAGAAATTTTCATTGAACTCAGATGCCACACGTATTTTCTCTTAAAATGTTCCCCATATGAAACATGTGAGCAAAAATGTTCAGCCAGGCCCTAAAAACCAACAATAATAACAACACTGTATAGTCCATTTTTCTGTCAAAGTAAAATATGAAAACATTTAGCACTTGTTTCTCAATATCCTCCTGATGCCAACATTAGAGATTATAACCTACAAAGCATCAGGATCATGTTAAAAATTCTCTCTACAGACCTTAATAAAATACGTGAATGAAGTAGCATGAAAAATCACTTTATAGTAATGCTGCCAAGAATGCCTGGAAACCAGCTATTAGTCAGTGTTGGCAGGCATTTCTCTTACCCGATCAAGATTTTTCTTTTTCTTTTTCTTTTTCTTTCTTTCTTTCTTTATTTTATTTTATTTTATTTTTTTTACTATTTTAGAACATTCAGGAATCAGCTTTAGACTCACTGTACTTTAGTTAGTAGCTAGCAAATATCAAAAGAATATTTTTCTTTTCGAACACATATTCAGGACATGTTTTTATTAGTTTCTTACTTTCTTGGAGAAAGTATAACTTGAGAGGAAGAGCATATGTTACAATGTATTAAAATAAAACTGGCTCCTTCTTGCTCTGTGACCTTGGTGTAATAACTTCATCAGTAAAATAATGCAATGTTTTCAGGGATATTTTGCTGATTACAAAAACTCACCAAAGCTTATTCCAAATCTTAGAGGAGGAACCATATGGATTGAAGCTATTATGTTTTCTTGTTACTGTTTTGGGACTATTTTCAGTTTAAACACATTTATCAATGTTCTTTTTGTAGGACATAATATATTAAATCAAAAGAAGAAATACATATAAAAGTAATGAGATGAAAAATAATTTAAGGATGAGCATTTTTAAAAAAGCCATTTTTTAAGAATGATGCAGCTCTTTCAATTATATTTAATGTCAGCAGAGGTCAATCTATGCTCCTCCCAAGATTAATATAAAGTGCATCCTTGAGCATTTTTAATCGCTGAAACCTAAGTGACCTTAGAGCAAAAACAAAGTTTAGTTAGAAATTTTGCTACACATCAGCGTTTTACTTGAAGTTCAGAAATGCTGAGTGTACTAATGCCATTCATGAATCATGTTTATACTTTAAGGAGAAAACTTTAAGAAGATATTTATGTCATATAATTAGAGATCAAATAAATTTTAAAATACTTTAAAGTAATTAATTTGCCAATTTTTACATAAAATCCACAATTTTAAAACATCTTATGAAAATATCCACTAAACATATTATTATTAAGCCATTGTGTTTGGGGAGTTGGACCACTATAATATCTGTGCCTATGCAGATAGAGAATTTAATAATTAACAGAAATGGGCAAACAAACAATTACTACATATGTTGAGTCTACTTAAAAATTGTACCTGTCACACCATGCAAGACACCTACAGATTTCACGACAGGTAGAGGCACCTGTGGGTTGAGATGGAACAATCTCAGCCTAGCAACGAGTATATGCTTAAGAGATTCAAAAAACATACTGATTCCAGAAAGGTACTAATAACTCAGTTGTTCTGCAAAAGGTTGGGAAATGGTTTGGTTAGGATGAATACATATAAAAGAGATTTTTATTAATGTCTTGCAAACACAAACTGTGTGTTTGTATAAAATACCCTCCTTGGCCAAAATGAAAGTCACCTAAATACTGTATCTTGCTTGGGCAGGTTTGTCTGGAAAATCTTTACTTAAGTCAGACATACGTTCTTCTCTCCAGCATAAAATATGTCATAGAAAATACAGACTAAAATCACCTTTAATCGGGGTTTACATTATTTCAGATCCTAAGTTTAAAGCCTATAATACCTAAACCATAATGTGACAAGTCTACATGATATGTGCTAGAGTTTTGATCACACTAAATTCTATTCTCTGCAAATACGCAATGTTTTGGATTAGAATTTAAGGTGTTTGAACACCCACAGATTGGACATGTAGGGAATAAGTAGTGTGGCTCTTTAATTTGGTGACAGAATTTAAGGGTTCAGAAATATACATATTAATAAATAAAAATATCTATACATAATTCATCTCAAATAATTCGCAAGATTTAGCTTCATCAAGGAGAAAGGAACTGGATATCACATCTTGGCAACATTTGTCTAAATTGGCATATTATATGAATATTAAATTTGACTCTCTCATAAAAGCTTGCATTTTTATTTATAGCATGTTACTTTCTAATTGCTTTTTTAACACTCTACCTCCATAATAATTTCTTTGTCCTGATAGATTTTACAGACAGATTTGACATTTCAAAAGATTGTTTTTCCTCTAATAAATGAGATGCAACAGCTGGATTACCAAGTTGCAAAGTCTTGTACTTCGGAGAAATCTTATCTACTGGAATGCATAAGAAAAATGCCAACGACCTTTACAAAATTCTGTGTATTAGATTAATCATTACATGTTTAATTGATTACGGGCATTTTCTTATTGCTTTCTCTCTTAAAATGAAGACAAAAAATTAGGAAACTGAGAAATTATCTAGTGCAATGTTTCATGGTATTTCTCATACTACAAGATAGCTCATTTTACTTTTTCTCATTGATTTGCATGACATATTTTAACTTCAACATTGTAATGAATATTTTAGCATTTTTCTTTCCCCAGAAGTTAAACTTATTACAGAGTTCTTATATTGTGCTTCTATGATTTTCTCCTTTAAACTCAATGACCTTTGTTACATCCTTTGGAGAATTAGTGAGAAGCATTATCTTTCCCTGTTTGAAGAGAGCCAATATTTGAAGACAGCAAACACACTTTCCATGTGTGTGTATGTGTGAGTGTGCAAGTGCCTGCATGCACACATGCACGTTAAATAACAAATGCTCTAAATTTTTCTGTATGCTATGACCCTTTGCTTTCTTTTGAGTGTTATGGTCCACGTAAATACAACTGCTTTTAGTTCCTCATACACGAGACAGCTTTATACTCATGTCCATTTAAGCTACCAAATTATATTTTAATATTAATATCTACTGAGTCTACCAATGAATCATGGCATTTCTTTTCTTCAATATTTTTTTTTCATTTTTTCATTTTTTTCATGTTTGTTCCTTCTTTTTCCTTATATTTTAAATAGTGACCTAGTACATTTCTTTTAGCCCTTCATGATCTTTTAAAATTCTGACCTACTCATATCTTTAAATATTCTACAGATCCTCAGTGTCCTTAAGTAAATTATTGAGAGCAATATCAAAAGGAAAAGACCAGGTAACTAGGCTCTGAGAGGACGAGTTCCTCGCTCAAGGAAAAAAAATCAGACAAGCCTGCAAAAACGGTGTAGCGTGGTCCATGTGAGGACCGAAACTTCAGGAAGCCATGAGGAAAGAAGAGCACACATGCAGGAGCACCATGCTGGGCTTGTGGGCTTCAGAGCCCGCAGCACAAGGTGTTGGGAGAAACTCATTTGGTCCAGACACTGTGACTGCAAGCCCACAGATTCTACAGAGCTAGTAGCAACCCATCAAAACAGAGAATCGGATTAAACTAATACATTTTTTTTTCATGACACATTATATAGCACTATAATTTTTCTTCCATTTTGCCTCTTACGTTTTAGGTCTACATAGCTCATGAGAAATGTCTAATAGATATGATCCTGCCCATAGATTTTCTTAGAGCGCTTGCATCAGCTCCTTCATATGGGAAGACTCTATGTGCTGTTATTGGAGAGTTAAGATTTAAATTCTAACTTCATCCAATATAAATTGATATTCAGCCTTTATGAAAATCTATTTATTTGTAAATGTATGCAAGGATAATAATTAAATTGGAATAATTATATGAGATTTAACATGGTATAATGGGAAAGATGCAGTTTTGAGTCATTATATCATAGAGTTATTTTCCTGATTCTGACACCTATTAGCTATGTGATGTTTCACAAAGAACTTGGCTTCTTGAAGGCGAACAATAACACATAACAATAGCAACTTCTGTGGCTACAGTAGTCATTTGCGATGGCGTCGTCAATGTGCTCTTGCACACAATGCTAGCTCCATAAATGGCAAGTGTTATTGTTATTGTTTTTGTTATTAATTTTTTAAATTTTAAAAACTACTTGATAATAAGGATCCTAATGTTTGCTAGTATCATGTGTCCTTGTTATGTTTCCTTGCTTTCCTACTTACAAGTATCTGCTTTATCAATCTCAGACTTTATCGTGAGAATTTAAAATGCTAGCACATGGGAAAGAGCTTAGAAACTGGCAGGTATTATTACTATAATAAGCACCCAATATCAGTTGATTATACTAAGCACCCAATATCAGTTGACCATATAATATTAAAAGGAAGAAAATAGGTAGCAGAAAATAAGTTCTATTGAAAGCTTCGTAAAGACAACAGACCAAATTATTCAAATTAATGCCATAGTTTTTTTAAAGATGAATATCAATAAATAAAATCAGGCATATTTTGTATATTCTTGCTACTTCAATTAACTACTAAATATTTTAACTCAAAAATTAATTCAAATTTGACATGTTGAGATGACTTAATATAGACTCTCATAGTTTCTTGATCTATATAGATATAAAATTTAAGCATATGTTTATATAAAATGAACACATTTTCAGTTAAAATATACAGGCTAGTGTTCAACTTTAAACCAATGTGGATTTTTTTGCTTGGGCTGTCAAGTAAGATAACAGGTATATATTACAGATTTTGATGTATAATCATCATAATAACGTAGTCTATAAATAGACAATGCTTCAAATGTCTGTAAGTAAGGATTAAATGGGGCAAAGCCTTTCTTAGTTTTATCTTCTTACTTGTTCAGTTTACTTCACACAATTTTGCAAATGAGCTTTCTAAAGGTTCCTAAGAGATATAATTTTGATTTTTAAATCTTTTCATGTTACTGTACCATTACATGACTACACGACTTTCAAATAACAAAAAGGAAGATCTTTATAAAAAATTGTTACCATTTATAGAGCAATTTTCTACATGTTTATTTTCATAATTTTTAACAATTTTGAGCTGAGGGTTACTAAAGTTATCTACTCAAAATAAAATGTATTACTATGGCAATTATAGCATTTTTATACTCCAGTCACTTGGTGATTTTAAATGACTGCCCTCCTTTTGAAATTTTATACATTCTGTTTTTCCCCCATTTATAACTTTATAAAAATATGTGGCTTATATTTAATTCATGGGTTACTAAACAATTGCTATAAAGAGCTATATGCACACATATATAAATAAGTAAATGTAGTTAGTGTTTGCTTATATATTTATTTTTTTAGCTTTATTGAGATGTAACTGACATATAACCTTGTTCAAGGTGTAAAATTGATAGATGTATATATTGCAAAACAATTGCAAAAGAATTACCGCAATAAGTGTAGTTAACACATCTATCACCATAATGTATATGATGAAATTTGCTAAGAGATAAGATTTTAAAAATTCTCACCCCCCCAAAAAAATTATGTACTGTTTTAATTGCTAACACACATCTATGACCACGTTATTAAACAGACTGTAACTCAGCCCTCCATGCCCATTTCCCAAATTTATCTCATGCAATTTTTTCTGAAACTTGTTTGCTGAGAGAGAAAAAGAAAGATAAATGTAAGGGTGGTGAGGCAGAGCGTGGCTCGGATATCACACTCATTCTCATCACGGCCCCAGAAGAGCAGGGGAGGGGTCTGTCCGCGCTGCCTCACGCTAAGAGTTGGCCTTCCACATGGCTGCTGCAATTCTCTATCTGCGTGACAGCGTGCAGACTACAAAGCCCTCAGTCCCTCAAGTTCCCAGCTGTAAAATCAGTATACTAATCATATCTGTGTCTTGAAATTGGTGAAGACCAATTTAGTGGTTAAAAGGCACTATTTTACGTTGAAGTCCCACTTAACTATTTATAGGTAGAGTATCTTAGTCTCTATTTATGTGTGTTAAGAAGGATATAAACATAGACACACATGTGTACACACTCACGCACACTCCTAGGAGAGTAGAAAGCTATAAAAGAATAAAATAAACAAATAGGCGTAGAAAGCTGTCCAAGTGGTCCACATGGTGTGAACCTGATGTAAGCCTGTCCTCCGTAGCAACAGGGGCCTCACAGAGCTGACGGCCAGGCTGAGCCCCTGAAGCTCTACATAACACAATGGTAAGGCTACGAGAACCTTCCAGCAACTGAAGGAATAGGAAAGAGAAATGTAATCTCTAATTTGAGGTCATTAACAAATATTGATAAGTCAGACCTAATTATGCCAAAACCACGAGCTATACTTTATTGCCACTCATTGTGCCAGGCACTGAAGTGCAGAATTTACATGTTTTTTCTCTTTCACCTTCATGAGGCTGAGGTAAACATCAGAACTGCCCATTTGCAGACAAGGAAACAAAGCCTGAGTTACCACCTTCTCATGCACAAATTATTTTCGGTTATTTGCTTTTTATTCAATTAGCTCCTTGGAACTGATCATTTTGTTCCAAATTCCTAGAAAATGTCTGGCACGTAGGAACATGCAATAAACATAGGGTAAATAAATGAATCATGTCGTTCCACTCCTCAGAACCATTTATATTTTACTGCCCCGGCTATAAGATCTTAACTAAACTGCTTCAGTCTATTTTTCCAAATCAACTCTGAGCTACTTCCTTTGACCTACCCCGGGCTCCAGCTATTGCGGCTCCCGTTCTGTTTCTCAGCTGCAATGTCTTGTTCTGACCACAAGGCGTTTGAACATCTGATTTTTTTCTGCCTGGAATATCTCCCTTCCCATTTATCACCTATTTTTCTCCCATTCGTCTTTCACGTAACAGTTTAAATATAACTTTCTTAGAAAGGCTTTACTGGTCAGTTGGTGCTTAGATTTTTTTCTCTGTCTTAGCAATCAATTACTTTACTATGGATATTTGACCATATTTTTAAATTATATTATTTGTTTGTTGTTATATTTAATGAATCTTTCTCATACTGGATTGCTAGCACTATAAAAGCTCTTTACAAAACAAACAAAAAAAAACACACACAAAAATAAGACAAAAAAAACCACTCTACATCCATATTCTGGTATAGTGACTCCCATATAACATTTTTAATAAATTCATACTAATCAGTAAATAACATTACATATTTTTAATCATATGCATTCAATGTTTTCTATAGGAGTGCCTTATTCTGTGTGCAGTGTGGCACAAAACATATTTTTGAATAAATTCATTTAAATTTAATTAAAGCCAAATGAAGCAAGGAAGATGATTGAACTGATCGATAATTATTTCATTGATTTGATAAACATTTTATTTTATCATGTTGAGCCTTTGGGACCTTCTAATCTCTTAATTATTCGGTTTGCTTCCTAATGATCGCAATCAAAACATTTCTTTTCAAATGTACCTTATAGTCCATGCCCCATTACTTATTCACTCACTCTCTGTTAATTAACTCCCTGTGCAGTTTCTCTTCCCTGACATCTGCATCACAGGCATTAGAAATGCTGAGGCAACCATAAAGAGTGAAGAGAGTAAGTCCAAGGTCTCTGCCCATCGGGAACTGCACAGCCATTGTCCATCTCCCTTCCAGTCACAATTCTCACTCTCTCTTTTTTCTTTCTTTGTTTCTTTGTTTCTTTGTTT
>NW_011888841.1:5955387-5979938 GCF_000151845.1 Pteropus vampyrus
TGCACAGGAAAAAGTTAGTGTGCAGGATAGCATGGGATGAGAAGTAGGGAAGGACTTGTTAGAAGGATGTGTTTGGGGAAACTCCACTGGGAAAATGCAAACTGTCAGTATGTATGTTTTGATGGACAAAGAGAAGTTAGCTTTGTAGAGAAAAACAGGTTTCCAGAGAGAAAGAAAAACATGTCCAAAGTCAGGTACGAAAGAAACGCTTCTACTAGAATACCTGTGTGGTCTGCCCTCGCATGCTAGTTTGGAGAGTGGGTGGCTTGAGATTTCTTTGCAGCTGTTATTATAGTTGTGAATTGTATTATCAAAAAAAAAAAAAAAAAAAAAGGCACACAAGGTTTTGAGTAGTATAGAAAAATACAGAGAATAAATTAAAATCACCTGTCATTCCGCCAATCAGAGTTGCCTCCACTGAGCATTTTAATAAATGCCCTTCCACTAATTTACTACACAGATGAGACAAGATATCATTTTACACAATAAGGATAAAATCTATAGATGTATCCATTAGCCCCTAGGAACTCTTGTTCCTCAATTTTACCAAAGGTAGCAAATTCTAAAAAGCCATGGTCTTTTTCAGTTTGCCTATGTACAAATTTTATGTAATGATAGACTTGAAAGAGACAATTTCAGATTGAGGTCTACTTCAGTATGTTTCCACCTAGATATTATCTCCTAACACAATTTCCTCAGATATCCTCTCCTGGAAATGAATATTCTAAGTTCTGGCACAAACATGTTTTCATAAAAGGGCACTTAGGGCAGCTTTGGAAATTGCTTCAAAAATTGCCAAAATATTTGACCACTTAAAATCTCTTGATGAAATTATACTCGTCATATTTCTCACTGACTTTGCTCTGTTGCTCTTGCTATTAGATCATACTCTGTCTTCTCTAGAAGCTTAGACAAAAGTGAAAATGAAATTTCACAGGCAACACAGCATCTAACCTTTTTTTCTAATAAGTACATTTTAAGAGCATTAAATACGAAAGAGAAATATGTATTCTCAACGGACAATCATTGGCTGTGTGAAACTGTCTCTGCTGTTTTCAGCATTCCTAGTGAATTCTGAAATAAGGAGAAAAACAAGCATACAAACAAAATCTGCTTTGGATAGAAAGATTTTGGTGTAAATCAGGCTTTCTCACACATACCCTGTGATGTTTGGCAATTTGTCTGACTTCACATATACTCTGCTTCCACATCTGTAAGACAGAGTTAACAGTTACATTAGAAAAACATTTTGAGTATGAAAAGATGTTATATTTGAAATATGGTACACATTAGAAGCTCAAAAATACTGCTTTCAAGTTGTGATCTTTGAAGGCCATGTTTTCGAACCATCAAATTTTAATTACAATGCCTGATAGTTGATACTCGTTAAAATTTTATTGTTCTAAATAAAGCTAAAATATTTAAGTGTAGATTCATTTTTAAATACTCTACTGGTCATATATAAGAAATTTATTAACCTACAGACTCTTATGTTTGCCATAATCCTAATAGATATTTCTATAATAGATGCTCCTAGATTATAAAACAAAACAAAACAAACAAACAAACAAAAAACAATACACCTCATACTCTACTGGCCTGCATGCCTACGCATCACTTAAGGTGTGTAGCTCAAGGTCAGCGCGGCAGGTCAGCCTTGCCAACATCTTCCGCCTTTCTCTACACTCTCATCCCATCTTGTCATGACACACTAACCATTTCTCTTTTTAACACTCTTACCAAATTTTGACATATTTTACCTTACTTGGCTGAATTCTCCAGTAGGCAGCTATCTTCCTGAGAAAAGCACTAATATAATTCCAAAGCCTGGCATACAGAAGACTGTCAATTATGTTTCTTTAATAGCTGGAAGAATATAAAGAAAATAATTAGAAATACATGTGAAAAAAAAAACAAGAAAAAAATGATTATAAAAAAGTAATTATGACAGACAAGCAGAGTTTACAAGAATCTCGAGATCACCACAAGGATGCATTTGGTGGCTAAAATGACTTGATAAAGTAAAATACCAAATATATTGTTTTAACAGGAAATATTAAGTTTGGAGATATTTTATATAAAATATCCTTTAAAAAATCTATAATTTAATATGTGTTTACTATGTTGGTGATTATAATTAAAATCATTCCTCTTTTAAATTAGAAATTATTTTTATAAACTTCTTAATAATTCATTTGTGATTATTTTACTCCAAAAAATAAGAACACATCATTATCAGTCTGATCAAAAGGAGATGTGACAGACTCTATTATAAATTTCTTCCCCTGAGGGTTGGAAAGAGAAAGTAATCCTATGTGTAATAATGAATCATGTGCATGCCTTGTTTTTTAAAAAAATACAGTAGATCAGAAACAGGTTCCTACAGGGCAATATGACTTGGCTAAAAGAATGTATGTTTTCTCAAAATTACCAAGCTTCATCCGCATAAGACCAATGTAGTACTTGAGCTAAGAATAATTAAACTTAGAGCCTTATGATTAAGATTTAGGAAAAAAAATCAAAGTATTAAATGTAAAATTGCTTCAAATGTATTAGTGTTAGTGAAGACAGACATCAGCAACAGGTGTTATCGTAAAGGGCAAGAGGGAGGAGTGGAAAGGACCTTTGAAACTAGTGGTCTCATCCTGGATGCACAGCAGAATAATTTGAGAGGTTTAAAATGATCACTACGTCCTTGTCAGTAGAGTTGGCAATTATTTGCTCCTGAACTGAGATGGGCAGCCGTATTTTTAAGAGCATAACAAAAAACCTCAAGGGGTAGCTTAATTGGAGAGTCACTGGCATAGAGGAAGCAAACAAACTCTCATACAGAGACTGCTGTAGACTACATCTTTTTTAGATGCCTTTTTGATGGACTCTCATTGTCATCCAGAGAGAATAAGCAAACAAAAAGATCAAGGATTGGAGATTAGGAGTTGGATGAAACGGGTAGGGTGACGTTTTTCTTTCTTCTCTAGAAGTACATATTTGACTTTGTCCCTCCCTCTTTTCTGAATTGCTTTATACACTTACATTATATTGATAGATTAGAGTTTAAAATACTATTTTGTATTTTGCAACTGTCAAAAAATAAATGTCTCTACAATATGATATCTATGAGAATAGGCAATTATTTTATTGCAATAAAAGATTATGGTTGTTATTAAGTATAAAGTAAAAACAACTAAGAGATAGAGTAGTATAGAACAATGCAGACTATTAATCTCTAAATAAAGGCTATGAAAAATATACATTGTATATGTATACCCATTTTAAAACTCTATGTTTGAAGTTTTCCAGACAAAGTCAGCCATGCAGAAATTATATTTTTAAATTTTTCATAGCCCACAAATCACTGGATTAATTTCCTTTCTTCAATTAGCAAGTTATCAGTCTGACGTTTTTGCAGTAACAAATATAACTCCAAAGAGCCTGGCTTGTTAGGGCTTCACATATGTTATCAACGTCTATTAATTACCAGCAGACTGTTTTCATAGCTACTGTTATTATAACAGTAAATCATGTTACAGTCCATTCTAGCTCTGCAAGATTATTAGTTCTTAATTATTGTTTGAGCAACTTAGCAGGAAAGTGATTAAGTAAATGAAAGAAAAATAAGAAATAGATCCTGAAGGGGTTGACAATGTAGGGAAATTTATTGTATAGTGAAAAGATATGGGGTAGATATGAAAACTGGGGGTTTGATTAGAATAAAGTAAATATAAAGAAAGAGATAATTGGATCTGAAATATAACTAAATGACATGATGGCTGTTAGAAAGATCTAGGGCATAGAATTAAGCCATCTTTGTGTCTAACTATATTTGGAGATTAGTGAGGAAGATGCTTATGTTATTTTCATTGGTAAAATTGGGTGGATAATAATGTGCCTGTAATATTCTGTAATACTATCACATTTTATATTATTAGTAGACCATGTTGAATTGTCATTAATCCATATCATATGTCATGAATAAAAAAATAAGACCTAGATGTAATAAATCATAAACAACTATGCTCTCCTTCAATTAACAACAATAATATAACAGTTGAACTAGCAACAGGTAAACATAGCATCTGAGTATATATCATGCAGTACCATTTAGTTCAGGGTTATAATAATTGTAATATAGTATACTCCAGGGTAACTGACATTGTGGTTAAAAGGCTTTTTTAAAGATTCAGTTGTGGTATGAAGTTAAGAGAATGAAAAGTAAGGTTTGAGAGAACTGAACACTGGGGAGTCTTCTAAAAAAAATAGAGACTTTTGCTGAAGATTCAGAGAAATTGGGTAAATTAAAAGAATATTGAAAAAGATGATGAAAGAAAACCTTCAATCACAAAGTTTCAGTTGGATAATAAAAAAAGTACATTTGAGATTTTCTTGGCTCAAACTTTGATAAGCAGTAGGTGTTTCTGTGGAAATCTATTTATAGCACAGCTGTATATTTGAGAAAATGAGAACAAGATGTTCTTATTAGATCTATTCTCCTTTCTTAATATCTCTATAATAAAAAGAGTTATTGGTGATCCATATAAAATAGATTTAATTCATCCTCTAATTTCATTTCAAGCAGTTCACTTAGAAATGCACAGGAGATAAATGCATACACATAAGAAATATTAACTCATGCTACAAAAGTTCAAAATTTAATCTATATGACTTCCCAACATGCTGGTAAATAGGAAACCATTTTACATTGATATTTGGTATTATTTTTTATTTTAACGTCATGGGCTTATTTATTTTATACAGGTATATTTTATATACAGTGAAAGGCTCAGTAGAATATTTGATGAGTTTTGAAAAATTTAAATAAGTCTGCGACCAAAGATTCAATCGAGACATAGAACTCATCTCTCCCATCAGAAAATTTTCTCATATGCCCTTCAAGTTAGTTCTTATCATCCAGAGGCAAACACTACTCTTATTTCTATCAGATACTGCTTACCCATCAACTTCACATAAATAGAATTATGCAGTACATATCTTTACATGTCAGTCTTTTTACACTCAATGCTTTGGAGAATAATCAATGTCGTCAGAAGTAGTAGATTTATTCCATTGCATGATAGACAATAATACGCTCACCCCCTCATCTGTGGAGAATGTTCCTTTTAATTTCTAATTTGAAAAGTTTCATTTTTTTATTACACATAGGTGTTGAATTTTCAAGTGATTTTACTGCATCAATTGAGAAGAATAAAGGTTGTTCTCTGTCTCTTAAAATGAATTTCATTGAATGACTTAATTCTGAATATTGAATGAATTCTGCATTTCTGGTATAAATCATTCTTGGTCAGGCTATAAAGTTGACCCTTGAATGAAGTGGGGGCGGGGGCAGGGACTGGTTAGAGGTGCAATGAGAAATTTATGTATAAGTTTTGACTTTCCAAAAACTTTATTGTCTCTGGATATCCACAGGGTACTGGTTTTGAGACCCACCATGGCTACTAAAACACGTGGATACTCAAACTCCCTACAAAATAAAGCACCGATCAATACGCACAGTAGGCCTATGCATCTGCATACTCTCAACCAAAAATCTAAAACAGTACAGGTATTTATTTTAAAAATCCACACATAAGTGGACCCTCACAGCATAAACCTGTGTTTGAAGGGCCAACTGTATTATACTTTCTATAAAGTGCTGAATTCTAGCAAATATACTTATTCTACATAAACTATTCAAGAAATTAGAAAAGAATGGAGCATCTCCTACCTCATTTTACAAAGAAAGCATTATTTTGATGTCAGAATAATTAAAAGAAACTATAGACTAATATCTCTCATAAACATATACACAAACACCCTTATTTGACTTTATAGAATATCAGATCCATCAACATGCAAGATATGTAATACATTATGACCATGGGGTGATTTCCTAGGAATATTTGTTTATCAAATGAGAAAAAATTGACCTTAATTGATAAGCTAAATACTCTTCCATCTAAATGTCAACGTCTGAATCTTTGTAACCTGTGAATACAACTTATTTGGTAAAAAAGATTTTACAGATATAATTAAATTAGGTATAACGAGATGGGAAGATTAGTCTGAATTATCTAAGTGGCCCTTAAATTTAACTATGAGTGTCCTTATAAGAGAGAGTCAGAGGGAAATGTGGCTACAGAATAGGACTGTCAGGATAATGCAGCATGAGACAGATCCAATCACTGTCTGCTGACTTTAAAGATAGAGAAAGGGGCCCTCAGCCAAGGGAATGAAAGCAGTCTTAGAAGCTGGAACAGACAAGGAAACAGATTCACCCCTGGAGCCTGCAGGAGGAATAAAGACATATCAACACTTAGATTTTACTCCAGTGAGATCCATTTCAGACTTCTAACTTCCGGGACTGCGAGAAAATAAATCTGTGCTGTTTTAACACAAAAATGTGTTGTTTTAATACTAGCTTTGAAACGATTTGTTGCAATAATAATAGGTAATCATGTTAATTCATTACACTTTTTATTTCTCATTCAGGGGTATCAACTATGTGTTGTGTGTGCTAGAGCTTACAACTCAAATTTCTCTTAACCAAGTCAGAAATGCGACTTGTCTTTAATAACATCTGGGACTTGTATTTCAGGAAATACAACTGCACTGTTGCTATCAGACACCACAGATGTGTAGAGATCTGGACATATTTGCATATTTTACTTGAATATTTTATTGCTTTTGAAAAAAATATGCTAGAACTATAAAGTCTAAAGAACATACACTATTTGTCCAACATAAATTCCGTTGTTATATGAATTATTTATAACAGAGATAAAGAAGATTTTCTGGTAAAACACAGAAGCTACATGAGATGAAGGAAATTCATAAGAAGCAGCAAGTTGATCTCCAATTATCACTTTTGATGGTGAAGTACTTCCTCTCTATATCAACACCAGTATATCAAAGCCAGTCATTTTCTGAGTAGTTTTGTTTATCAAATTTCTTAATCAATGAGATATGTGGGTATAGAATGAAGATTTCCTTTGACTGAGTACCTTATTACACATTTTATGATTCTAATATCATTTAAATAAAGTCTGGGATGAGACTGATCCCCTATACATACTCTGAAAAGAAAAATGACCTTGATCATTATACTCAAGTGCATTGATGTTATTTGTAGGGATGCATGTCAGGGTCATGGATGGTCCAGAAGAAGACAAGGAATACCACTAGGCCACTTTTCCACATTACATACAATAAGCCTGCATCTCTGCCAGGAGACCATTCTCCATTCCTTTGGCATTTCTACGAGTCTAGGCATTAAGTCTCATGTGCTAGGGATCGTGTCTCCACATGGGTGAGTGGACAGATTTATTTATATGTGGAGATATTCCAGGTCAAGTGTCTTTCCTTCTTTAGGAAGAAGTTTGCTTATATTCTGGGGAAGTATGCACAGATTTGTCAGCAGTCCCTGCTAAGATCAAAAGTCCCTAAGCTGAGCACTCATCTGTGACACAGTGGATGTACCCAACATCTACCTAGGTTCACTCAACAATGTTTCCCATGATAACTGGTGAACAGAGGACCCTAATAGCAACATAAACTTCACGGTCCCTTCTGTGCCACAATATCCTGTCTAAATGCATTTAGGCTCATTGTTTTCTTACATAGCGCATGTGCACATGCACATACACATGTATACACATATGTACATATGTGTATATATACATGCATGTGCATAAGTTATACATGTTTTAAAATTTAAAATATCCTATAAAGTTTAAACAAAGGGAGGCCTCGATGTATCAACAATTTAACACAACAGTTTGAATGAGCATGGAATAAATTCTCAGACTATAACTGAACAAACAAGAATTATGCTACATTTAATGTAACTCCAAATCTCATACACTTGAAATTATAAAAAGCAAACATACCACAAAACAACAAAACTTCTAAGCAACTACCAGAGAAAGAAAGGGTTAGTAGTGAACCTGAAATGTAATTTTCCTTTTCCTTGAACATAGACAAGGGGAAAAAAATGGTCCAGTAAAACTTCTTTACAAACAAGCTATTGATAGACTCCACACTAAACACATTAATGGTATTTAAAAGTGAAAGAGTCCTTAACTATAGAATTTTTGTAATAGAATGTACGTAGTTCTCTCTAGAAACTGTGATGGTAAACAAAATCCGGGATCTATAGATTTATGTGTTGATTCTTTGCAAAATATCATTAAAGAATACAACTATCAGATTATACAACGGAAGAGGTTTCTTAAAAAAAAAAAAATTCTCTCTCACGTTAAGTATCATTTGTAAACCATATATATAAATGCTGGGCCACGACACATACTAATGTGGCAAGAAAGGAATGGGAGACCGAGTTGGCTGTTACTGACTCATTTCTGTTTTACTTTTACTTCACAAATGCTTGTGTCCTTGAAATTATTAGTAACATGATATTGAGCAAAATTTCTTCATTCAGGAAGGCGACGTGGTTTAATCATTCCTAGACTCAGAATTTTACAGATAATTGTAGTGTATCAACAACAACAAAAAAACTGGAGTAATAATCTAAACTATTTTTAAATATGAACTTAAAAGATGGATATTGTTAAAGTTATGCAACATTTATGAAAGTGTCATAAATACAAAAACAGCATCAGTAAAGGTGCAATAGATAAATTTTTAGGTTTTTTTTAGTCATCTTAGACGTAATTTAATGTTGCTTTTTGAGGTTTTAGTCATCTTAGACATAATTTAATGTTGCTTTTTGAGCTTCTTATCAATCATTTCTTTTAACCAATCTTTATTTTAAAAAGCATGTAGTTGTGTTCTCAACTCATCCAATCAACAAATTGATTTGCTGAATGTGATATTCATGATTTTGAAAATAAATAAAATATTCATGCGCATAAAAGTACAATATTTGGTTAGAAATAAATGGATAGCATTGTTTTCCTTTTCTCTTATGTTCAAAATATGGTTGACTGAATTATCGATCCTGATTTCACTCCACAGTAGGTGTTCTATATTACACACTGTCCACGGCCTCATTGTGGCGGAGTTCACTTCCTCACCTCTTGACTTTGGGTTTGACCATATTATCAACTTAACGTTGATGGATGTGAAACAAACAGAAGCTTTAAGTGCACTTTTCAGTCCTCCTCAAACACTTTCCTCCCTTCCTTGGAGTAACGAAGATATCTTCCAACATTATATTATGACACTTACATGTGTTATTTCACATTTAGGTCTTTACTCAATTTGAAATCTATTTTTTGGTTTGGAAAAAAAGTGAAAAAAAAATTTTAATTAATTTCCCTTTTTTAATGTGGTTCCACTAATGTACCAGTTCACTAAACGAAAAGTCTGTTCTTGTCCACGTTTCTCTGCGGTGCCACTTCATTCTCATGTCGTTGCTCTTCACATCTGAGGGTCTATTTCTGGGCCACACAGTCCGTTTCATTAATCTACATCCTATCCATTCTCCACTGATTATCCTTTTCTCTTTGAATTACCTTTGTACTTTTGTCAAAAAATCATACTCTACCACAAAACAGATTAAAAATAGTTTTTAAGAAAACATGTTTTACCTTCAGGTGAACTTAGCTATTCTTAATGCTTTCTATTGCCAAATATATTTTAAATCAGTTTCTTAACCAAGAAAAATATTCCTATTCCCTCTGTTTTGCAAAATAGGTACATAAGAGTTTCTGTTGAATGAGAGGTGAGAGTTTCTGAGGTGTCTCATCTTCAACAAAATACACAAAATTATGAATGTGTAGTGAAATAACAATGAATAAAAGTGGTAAAAATGAACACCTAGCCCCATGCCCAATCTTAGATTTCAAATATGATTTTAGTAGTATTTTTTTTAAAAAGGATATCCATTATGCATAAAAGTGTCCTCTATTTTTCTATTTCTAGTTTGCTAAATGTTAGCACATTGTTAGAAGTTCTCTAATTTTGTTCATAGTTCTTTTCTGTAACTATCAAGATAATTATGTTATTTTATCTGTAAATATGGGAGATTATATGAACTGTTTTTAAAACCTTAAAATATTTTTATATTCCTAGGATAAACCTAAGTAGTTAATGACGTATTGTTGTTGTTACATATTGCTGTGTTTGATTCCCATATTTTCTTTTAAATATATCTCTATACTATATAGATATAGCTATAATATATTCATATATTCATAAATATATAGTATTCTTGTAATAACTTTGTCTGATTTTGATATCAAAGTCTCGTAAAATAAATCATGATGAGTAATTACTCTCCAAGGATCATTATTTCTCTTCTATTTTCACTAGTATACTGTGTAGAATGAAGGTATTATTATGAGCAACAATGATATCTATCTGTTGGGGGATTAGCACATTTGTAAAGTAAAATGTATAAGCAGGCAGATTTTTATAAAGATAATATAGCTATAATCAACCATAAATTTGGAATTGGGCTCAGGAATCTCAAATACATTTTATATCGTGTAAGAGCTCAGTATTATTAGACAGCCAGTCACAACGGTAACAAAATATCTTGGATATACTTTTTTTGTTCATTTAAAAAAAAAACATTCTCTGAGTCTGTTGTTGTGTTTCGGGGTACTTTACATGTACAAATAATACATGTGTTGTAATACTTTAAAAGTAAAACTAATGTGAAAGAATAATTATAACAGTTAAAAACATATACAATTACTTACCATGACTGATTGATTTCTAGAATGTGACAAATGTTACACTTCCTTATACTGTGTAGCCAGGATTTAGTTCCAAGAGTACCGATGTGCCATGCAGATTACAGGAGTGGAAGTGAACCAGGCATTTGAAGAGGGTGATGCATTTGTATGCTGTGGCAGAGCCGTCATTTAGGTCGACGAGAGAAGTGAGGGATTTTCTGCAGTTAGAGGTTTGTCTTTGAAATGACTGGTACCGTTGCCATACACTAGTCAGAGGTTATTAACAAGATTGAAACATCGTAGGTGCTACAATAAATAAATGGATTCTTAACGAGGAAATTGACCTAACAGTACTTTAAATGAATTATTGGATTAAATCTGGTAGGTCACAAAGAGAGAAATGTTGCCGGAGCTAAGTGAGTAGCTCACTGCAATCGTTTACATGTACAGAGATGCGAATCTGAATTGCTTTAGAGGCTAGGGAAATAGGAATGAAAAGCAAGTCTAAGAATTTGATGGTTAGAAAAATGATGTCAGAGTTGGGAGAGAAACTTTGTAGGGACTGGTAACTGTCTAGTTTTAGGAAGTAAAGTCTTGAGAAGAATTTTTTTCTTTTAAGGAGAAAATTATGAAGAGTTTGGTTTCTTATCTATCTGTGTGAATTTTAAAGTGATATATTTTTAAATAAATGGCTGGTGACAAAAAAAATTGCTAGTTCTGTTTAAATATGGCTTTTGCCACAAGTAAGAAACCTCTTCTTCTGCTGAAGATGTGGGTGATACGTAACTACCCATTTCTAAGAAAAATGAATCGATCACAATCTGGACTGTTAGACTGAGCCAGTAGCAGTGGGATGCACCAGCACAAGTATACCTCGTGCCATTAAAAAGAAGTATGAGGCTGTAAGAGGGTGAAATAGGCCAGACAACACTGATTATTGGTGTCATTTGTCAAAAATTATAACAAGGATAGCTTCACAAGCAAATTGAGTTCATTTAAACATTACCTGTGATAATAGTAAGTACACATACGACATAACTATACAGCATTACCTGATATTGCCTTTTTTGGGGAGGGCAGGAAACATTAGTTGTATCAACTTAAATCATAATATTGGAGGTTTAATTTGGTTCAGAAATAGTTCTCTTCAGAAGTGTTTATAACATGCTCTTTTATCACAAAGAAACCAAACTGCAATTAAAATTCTACATTGATGTTCAGAGTGTCACTGAGGCCAAGTAGCGTTCTACCCTTCTTTTGCACAAGCTGTATGATAGGATTTTTTTTTCTTTACTCTGAACTGTAAGCCTTGCTTTTATTCCCACAGTGATGGCTGTACTCCAATTACTGGGAAGTAAATGGATTCTGCATTATAATTGCCTAATTTTGTGAAACTAGGACACTGGGAACCCTTCAACTAAGGAAGAAATATGAAACTGCCATTTTGAGGAGAAAAATAGGTCCTGTTATGGTAGAAAAGAATAAAGAATTGCAGACAAAAACAAACAAACAAACAAGCAAAAACCCCCGCAGCATCCTATTGGGTGAAGCGGTGGGTTCTGTGCCAGTCACGCCTTCCACTCCTCATCTTCCAATACTACGCTACAGAGCTAATCTCACGGGGTAAGTCACCTTCTGAAGTTTCTTAGAGAATCAAATACATTCAGCCAACAAAGCATTTTAGTGTCAGAGAAACAACTGGATGAAAAATAAGACTCAAGTTAAGATAGGTCAAACCCTAAAGAGCAGAGAGATATTTCATATGAGGTGAAATCTATGAGAGAGAAGAAGGGTACATATTTGGAAAGACTGTACGAACCATATGATTTCCCTTATATGGAGGATATAAACCTAAAAGTAACAAACAAGCAAGACAAACTAACAGAGACTCATGGACACAGACAACAGCTCCGTGGTAACTGGCGGAGAGGGAGATAGATAAGGGTAAAGGGGGTCAGATATATGGTGATAGGAGGTTTGACTGTGGGTGGTGAACACACAATGCAATATGCAGATGACGTATTATTGAATCATACACTTGAAGCCTATACAATTTTGTTAACCACCGTCACCTCAATAAATTTGATAATTAAAAAAAAAAAACCATAAATCTTAGAGTAGCATTACTACATCTGCAAAGATAATCACACACTGATCATCACATGAGTAAATGCCAGGGGAGGAGGCTCTGTGGGATATGTGGGATCTCTGATGTTTCTTTGCATTTAACAGATTCATCTCCTCATCTGTACTTCAGCAACTTTCATAAGTCGAAAATTCTTGTACATACAAAAGCAAAAAAGCTGCCTGAGTCTCCATGTCATCTGTGTAACAAAGAACAGCCTAGCTGGGACTTCTGCGGGACTCATGCTTAGCACAAGTGTATTAGCCTGTGAGGGCTGCCATGACAAAGTACCACAGCCTTTACGGCTCAAACAACAGAAATATTTTGTCACAGCTCTGGAGGCTGGAAGTCTAAGGTGTCAACAGTATAGGTTTCTTCTAAGTCCTCTCATCTTGGCTTGTAGGTGGCTGTCTTCTCTACATGTCTTCACACGGTCTGTCACCTAATTTCTTCCTCTTATAAGGATGTCAGTTATACTGGATTAGGATCCACCTGAATGATCTAATTTTAACTTAATCACCTCTTCAAAGACTTTATTGCCAAATTTGGTCACATTCTAAGGTACTAGGCAGTTAAGACTTCGACATATGAATTTTAGGGAGATGTCTATTGCAACGGTTAATTTTAATTGTATTGTCCACTTAGCTAGGCCATGGTGCTGTTATTGGTCAAAATCTAGTACAGATGTTGCTATAAAGGTATTTTTAAAAGGTGATTAGCATTTAAAACAGTAGACTTTACGCAGAATTGCCTTCATAATGCAAGTGGGCTTCATTCAATGAGAGGAAGGCCTTAAGAGAAAAAAAAATAAAATTCTGCTGCCGAACAGAACAGCGTTTGTACTCAAGATTTTAACATTAACTCTTCTCCGGTTTTCTAGTGGCTTGCCTCGCAGATTTTGGACTTGCCAACTCCATAATTTCATGAGCCAGTTGTTTAAAATCTGTATGTTGATAAAATGTTTCGATATACTTGCCTACATACACACACACACACACACACACACACACACACACTTTACACATCTGGAGAATCTACTGACCATGACTTTAAGTTGCTGTTTTTGCTGCTTTTTAAATTCTTCCTCTAGTTTGTTTGTAGGCAAACATTCTGTGATGAAAATCACTCAGCGTCTATAGAGCTAGCAGGGATTTACATCCTTGACCTTCCTACATGGCTTGCAAAAATGTAGCCTACAGTTCCAATAAAACCACCCTCTATTTCTACTTGGCATTTTCAGACCGTCAAATTTCATTAGCCACAGATCCTTGCCATTTTTGTTAATTACCCATTATATAGACTCCTTTATTATCCATTTCCTCTGAATGTTTATTCTCAGACAGCTATGTTTTCTCCTTCCTGATTTATCTGAGAACTATTCTTATCCTTCTCTATTTCTCTGGAATTGTCCAATCTAAATCAATAGTGAACAAACATACTTCTTGCCCTCATCACAAACTGTTCCCTACTTCCTGGTGTCAATTGAAACTAAACTTCCCAATACTGCACAACCTCTAAACTCTTTTAAATGAAAGGTACATGTATGTTTTCACAGATTCTAGAGGTAATCTGGGGATCTCGTCTCAGTGTTCAATGACATTTCTAAATCGAAATTATAGAATTGAACATATATACACAAAAATATTCCTGTTATACGTTGGATAATTCTCCTATCTGATTCTCCTAATTTCTAGCATGAATAACTACATTTTAGTCATTTTCCACGTTTATTGAAAATGTTGGTTCACATCTCATAATGTATATTTCCATATCAAGTGGCATTAAAATCAATACTGTTAAATGCCCCTTACTCATATCTTTTCCTTTTTTAACAGATAATTTTTCCTATGGGGAAGCAATTGCATTTGAGCTGATGGAGCTAACTCTACCCCAAATGATACATGATTAACTCAGTTCTAATTACAATTTTCCAACTCTCCATATAAAATTATTCTATAATCTAAGCCTCAGTAATGAAAGATCTCCTTAGATTTATTTTTTTCTGATATTGAGAGCTGGTGTGTCTCAGGTAGGATAAATAAGACATTAAAATATATTGTTTGTCTATTTAACCTCAATTCAGCTGAAATAGCATGTCATTAATATTAACATGAAATAATATACACAAATTATTCATAAACAAATAAGACCCAAATCCATTTGCAGATAGAATGCTGTCTTATTATCTGTGTGCATCTTGATATCTAGCACAGTGCTTGTACATCACACGATTTTCACAAGTCATCGCACAATAAAATTGAGTAAGTAGATTCAAGTTACTCACATACTTTTAGATGTGTATTTTCTGATCCATAGTCTAAAACTTTAAATTTTAAAGTGATTTCTTTAAATCTAAATTTTCTCTAAATATGCTTATTGTGCATGTTTACATTTCCTGATATTTTTGAATACTCATAGGATATGAGTTCTAATATTTAAGGAGACATATTATTAAACTATGTTTCTCAACCAGAGATGATGTTTCTCTCTTGGAGATACTGACGATACCAGAGACATTTTGATTGTCACAGCTAGAGGACTGGTGCTGGTAGCTAATGAGTTAAGGTCAGTGGTGCTAGTCAACACTCTACAATAAACAGGGCGCCTTCACAAACACACACACACACACACACACACACAGGTGCACATACACAATTTTACCTAGAACTAATGTCAATAGTGCAAAGATTGAAAACTCCAGGATTAAGAATATTATCCAGCTTCGCAACATGTTGTCTTAATGAACATGCTTTGTATCACGATGCCTACTGTCTGCCATTTCCTTGTGCATCCAGACTTCTCCTGGTGTGAAGCATGTTGTGTTGCTCACAACGTGCAGAATGCAGGAGCTCACTTCTGAGGATTATCTACCCCGTTAATTGGATTTCTGTGACCAGCCTGTACTTTAATCATCTGCACATTTAATAACTGAATCAAAGGTTTGACAATTTTATGTCATGGAAAGGTGCTTCTAATTCCAGGTGACAAGTCAGAAATAGTTTAATGTGCTATTTTTCTCCCATGTTGATGTATTTTCATCTTGGATCATTACTTTCCTAAACCAAAACATATCTTGGCTTTTTCATGCATCTCTAATGAAGACAATTAAAATACTTGATATACATTATATGGAAGGGATCTCTTTTTAATTGCTCATTGTTTGCTTTCATAGTGATTAGTTATATTAAATGAGCCTTGACGTGAAAGAGCAACTCACTGTTCTGTTTTTAATTTATCATTTCAGGTGATACTGACTGCTGTTAAGGGTTCAATTGAGGAGTTGAAAGACTGGTAATATTCAACAAGAGTATTATAAATAAAAGAATATTTCAAATAGCTTTAGAGAAAATTTCCCAAATTAAAAGGATCATCTTTGTTTTCAAAACATGATGAATCCAGGAAGAACTTGTAAATTTCTATTCTTCTAAAATGAATTCATTATGATATCTTTAAAATTTTGTTTCCTAAATAATGTGAGATGTGGTAATGCATTTATGAACTAATTGTTTAACTTAAATCAGCTGAGTAAGTAAAGAAATAGTACAAGAAGGATAATAAAGGACAACTGACATAGAGCTCTAAATGAGCATTGTTGAGCAGTGCAGAATATGACAAATAAAACAGAGTATGACAATCTAAAGCAGGGAGTCAACTGCTGCCTTTGGTGACAAATTTGATTTTTCAAGAAAAACAAGTTATCAAATTATCGACAAAGATATCTTGATTTTACATGTTGACCATTAATGATCCTGAAAACATTCTGTGAATCAAAACTATAAAGCTTTCTCCCCTGGAGAACTGAGCAACTGCATTTATCATTATGCCCCCACCTACTTGTTACAAAGGCTGAGTCTCAGGTAAGTGTGGCCAAGACGTGGGGTTCTCTTTTCCTGCTCAGACCACACACTTATCCAGTGAAGGCTCCACTTTGGATATACAGCATGCTGAGAACACTGAGCCCCTCATCATATGTTTTGCAGCTCTCGGTGGTTCCATTACAGGAGAAGTGATCAGTAAGGGTCTCAGACCTCCACCCTACTCATACATACAAGCTGGTGCACAGGAAATTGTAAGGAATTCACAAGAAAAACTGTTATAGTTTAAAAGCCTTCTAAATGTTCTTTCTAGTAATCTTATGAAAAGGTAAATGTCATCTCCTAATAGCCTTTCATTCAAGGTAGGAGGGTCAGCCAATTCATTCATGTCAGACCAAGGAAACAGTTTTTATTCCAAAGTTTTCCAACCCTGAGCAAGTTTTCATTTCAATTGTTAGTTTAGTGGATGTTCCAGTTCAGGACTTTCACACATATTTAATGCTTTAAACATAATTTACTTTAGGGGAATGATATACACGTTTGCTTTCAGATGGCCACCATTGCCGAACTCATTACTCTGTCATTATGATATATGGATCTTCATCTCAGTCTTATCGGATGTTCCTTTCCACCTAATCAGAATCTCATGATAATTAATATGATATCTAGATGTTTCATCTGCATTGCGATGAGGGACTGAACCCATGCGATTGATCTTATTTTTTGGAACATGTGGTTAATTTATCATTTTGGCATAAACATTCAAACTTTTTGAAGTAGTTGTTGTGATGATCGTTACTGTTGATTAGAACTTCATATTTTTTGGTTAAACGTATTCATATTCCTGGTTAATTTTATTCACATACATACATAAGCATTATAAACCATCTGCCAAGAATACATGATCACCTTCATATATTTACTGTCTCATTCGCAAATATTAAATGTAAGGTAACATGTTTAATTTCATTTGGCATGAAATTTCCATTTGATATTTCTGTGTTTAAAATTTTTGCATATTGTTGCAACTTAAGGAACTTAAACATTTTTAACTGGAAATAACTACTACCACTACTCCTACTAATAATGATTTTAAATTTCTTGCTTCTATTCTTATAAACATACTAGAATTTGGGACACAAGTAGATATTTCAGACACATCCTTTAGTCACCGTTTTGCTAACTAAAATTATGGAATGGGTACAAATTCATGGAGTCTTAGTTCCTTATGCTGGGGGTTTCATTTAAAAAATTTGAGGTAGTGTTCATGAATTTTACTGGTGGACTGAAAGTGTTTTCGGTGTTCTCATTAGACTTTTACAGAAAAAAAAAAAAAAGAAAATATGTTTTTCAAGTCCTGATTTATATTACTTATAATTACTCAATTTTTTGATTGACTACATTATAAAATATTTACCTTTCAGGCTTCTAGATGAACTTTTGGTATACCACTGCTCCAGCAATGAACAGCTAAGAAAGATGGAACACACACAATACACATACATACATACACACATATACACACAAAATATTTGTGTGTGTCAGGAAAGCAAAACTTATAGGGCTGATATTTCATTGACAGGTGAATTTAAGATAAGTGAATTGGTCTTCTGTTGCTGTTATTTTCTCTTAGGATGTTTGCCCAATCTCAGCTTAGGGTGAGAGGCCAAGAATCTGGGCAGAGGGCCATTTGCAATATTCCCACAGCTCAGAGGCAGAGTGGTCAGCAAGAACACTGCTCAATTTCTTGTTCCCGATCTCTTCCCCTGAGGCTACACATTTATTACAAATAGCCTATCTTCCGAGTATTCATAGGTGACAGCTCTTCTAAAATTTCTTTTTCTGCCTCTATTATCATTTCTCTCATAGTCTACAATTTACCCATTAAACTAGTTACATTTTTTTTAAACATCACAAGTCCATACTTCCTTTATCTAGTCATGCATTAGAATATTCAAGAGTATGTAGAGTACAAAGAAATGCTTTAATATCAACAAAGATTTCTATTACACTAACGAAAATTCTGATACATTTCTGATGACTCAGCAATCAGGACTGTTTGGATTTTTTTTTGTTACTTTGCCACCTCAGTGTCAATATGCCATGGTCAATATATCAGGAGCTAAGGAAATTGGAATTTTGAGTACAGTCCCCTAAATGTTCTCCAGAGATAAAACAGAATTATTTCTAATTTTCCTATTGGTTCTAACTAGTCCCATAGATAAATACACTTTTAAAAAGATGGTGAAAAATTTAAAGGAGCATATAGGTAGTCAATTACAAATCGATAGTTCTTCCACGATAAACCATGAGTTTTAATGGTAATTTTAAAAAAGTGGTGTTAAAATAAATCCCTTAGTTATCAACAAGTTCATTGACTGAGCTATCTTCTTCACCATTTTTATTGTTTGAATAAAGGAAACAGCTTTAGTGAAACGGAGGGAGAAGTGACATGGTGGCATGACCAAGATTATTGCGAAGCCATCTCTTGCCTAGACCCAGCCCCCCGACTGCCATTATTACCAGCCTGTCATTGAACTGTTGTGTGAAAACCTAATGAAATTGCTATTGTTTAAATAACTCTATTTTGGGGTTTCTTTATTATATATAGCAGCTTAACCCTTCACCTAGATAATACATAAAGTATTTGTGAGACTTTGAAATCGGAGCTGCTGGAACGAAGCCTGACATATATGTGAATGACTTGCTATTGGAGCTCTGGACAACAAGAAAACAATGAACGCAGGCTTGAAGACTTGTGACCTTTGTTACGTCACTGCAAAATTTGAGGTAACTGCCATCTGAGGTAACTTGGAAAGCAGACTTCATCCTACGGAGGCTACAATTACAGAATGTAGTCAGGATGACAGTTTATAATATGTCACATTATAGGTTGTTTGATGAGCTTTGCATCATTCTTAAACCAAATATGATATATCAACTACTTTTATATCTACCTTCTCAGTTTCTTTTAAAATGTGTTTTGTGATAACAGTGCTACTGAATGTTGTTAAAAATTTAAATATTAAATCACCTCCACGGGAAAACTATTCAGAAACTTTACTTTTAATGAATAAAATCTAAATTATTTTTACATTTGCAATATAATTTCTTATTATATTAATTTAATAAGCATGCTTCAAAGACATGGAAATAATCAAGTGGGCTTTGATATATTTATATAGTTTAAAAATTTGTGCCATTCAATTTAGGATTAAACCTTAGCTATAAAAATATATTTATCATTATTAATGCAAGCATTCTATAAACTTTTAGTCTTTGTATGAGATAGAAATTGGTCAAGATGCTGGAAGTTAAACAATAAACAAACCAGATTAAGTCCCTTCTCTAATTGGCTTTATATTCTAATATGGATAGACAGTAATGTAGCCTCAAGTTAACACATGGGCAGTCCCATATGACTGGCAAGCCTAGGTCACGTCCCTCCCACACTCTTAACTGCAACAGAGCCTGGAATAGAAGATCTGCCATTTTCAGACTGAGCACCATAAGGTAAGCCCTGCTTCATAATGTGGGGGGAACCACTTCAAATACTTAATGTAAATGAAGATAATAATTATAGCAAACATGTGGAGAAGAAAAATGCCCACTACTCTATTGAAAAGCTTTAAAAAGGTAGACGGAATGATTTGACTTATGGTTTAACAAGTTAATTATGGTTGCTTTGAGAAAAATTATTTTAGGACATGAAAAATTAGAGAAAGGAGATTAGACAGAACTCTGTTACAATAGTTTAAATATTCTGATCAACTTGATAAATCTGTGTAGAATGAAAATAAAAAAGACATGAGGGAATATAACTATGGATGTATTCTTAAGTTAAAAGTAAAATGACATTATAACTTGTATATGATTTTGATAGAAGGTGTCATTCGAAGAAAAAAGAAAGCAAAAGAACCATAACAGGAAACTTTCCAGGAAGTTAGTAGATTGTCAAAATTTTTAAAATATAATTTAGAAAATATAGGTGAGAATTATTATAGTTATGTCAAATAACAGTTAAATAACATAATGAAATTATATATAGTAGAATTTTAGAAATCATAGACTGATATAATCTGTAGAGTTAGTTATCATGTCAAGAATTTAATAGAATATTTTATTTTGATCATGCTGATTTCAATTATAAAAGAAAATTAAGTCCCTCCAATTATGTTTATAAATAGTTCTAGAATAAACGTGAATGCATGATAAAATATCTTTCAGAATTGACCCTAAGTAATCTTTCATTTAAATGTAATAACATGCTCTAATTCTTATTATCTTCATTTGTAGAATAGCTTTTAATATTTCTCATTTACTACCGTTAAATACTTTACTACTTACATTTTATCTAATCTCTCTTGGAAATCATTTATAATGTATGGTCTTCATGTTGTGAATATTTAAAATTGAGCATCTGTCATTGGTAAACATCATAAAGCAGAAATTCTGAAGGAATTAAGAACATTTTTCTCACTAATAGTCTAGTCTTCACTGCCAACAGGGACCGATTTCTACACACAGTTAAATCAGATTATGTGACATTTAAACACCATAAAATAATGCACACTGCCAATTCTTAAGTTAAATACCATGGGGATTAGTATAAAATTGGGTCAACCTCAAATATTTGTAATTAAAATTGCTACTACCATGTAAAACAAAATATGTAATTACAAGAGATCTCATTTTTCATATTGTTATTTGATGTAAAACTTGCCCCAACTGATTTTCTCGTGTCATATAAAATGTGGAAATACAAATATCTGTATGTTCTGTATTGTAATGAGAATTTAACAACCTATACAATATATTCTGTATGTATGTAATCAAACCATAAACCAATACCCATGACCTAATAGATATAACAGAAGTGAATATTTAAAAAAGCCTATATTTTCCCTTATTATCACTTCTATAATCACTAATTACTTAAAACCCTAAATCAATGTTTTCCCACAAAATATAATTTTGCATATTGCCTATAGCCCTTACAAATATTTTTTTTAAAAAATTAATTCAGTTCAATAACAAATCAGTGAGGGAAACAGTAATGTTTATAACACCAAAATTAAGAAAAATACCATTTTTAAACTAAAGAATGTTGATATTATCGAGACTTATTCTAATTGGAATTAAAATATTAAAGTATTTAGATTTCTATGAATATGATGATGAAACATGTATAGTATATA
The DNA here is from genome assembly GCF_000151845.1 of Pteropus vampyrus. NCBI lineage: Eukaryota > Metazoa > Chordata > Mammalia > Chiroptera > Pteropodidae > Pteropus > Pteropus vampyrus. The sequence continues at coordinate 5,977,163 of NW_011888841.1, forward strand.
TATATATATATATATATATAGCATTATAACTTTAATTTTACTTTACTAAAATACAAATATTTACTCCAAATATTTTTATCCTATATGTGCATATAAATGAAGAAAATCAGTAATCTAACATATACACATGCTAGATTTTTTTCAGGGAAGATATTACTATGTGAATTATTCTATTTTAATCACATTTAAAAATGAAATTTATAGATTTCATTTTAAGTTAAAAGCACAGGTCATTTTTTTATGGCATTCTTGAACTTCGACCACACAATGCTGAGGACAAGTGCATGTTAAAAACTTTAAAAGTTGGAAACACAACAGACCTCTTAAAATCTGACAATACAACATCACAAAGAATTTCAAAAGCAATCTGTTTCAGGTCAGATATCTCATTTCTAGTGGGTTATAGAAAGAATGGGCTCTATGTAATTCCCCTGGGACTAAAAAATGTCATTTCAGAGTTGCAAAGTGAGTGTTCTATACTTTAACATTATTTACAAGATTTCTCCTCAGGCAATCTTACTGGAATAGAGTATATAGATAAATTACATTTTGTTTTTAAACACAAAAGTACAGGAAAATGAAACCAACTGTGTTTCTGAAAAGTGATGGAGCTTGGGTCAAAGAGATTGTCTCAGTTTGTCATTCCCACAGCTTTATTATTTACAAGAAAGTGGGAAGGAAGCGAACATTTACCATTGCTATGTGTCAAACACTACTACGTGTTTTATATAAAGTTTTCAAGATTTTTAAAAAAGTATAAGATATTTATCACCAAAAGTTACAATGTTTGTGAAGTTTGATTATTATTATTTTTTTTAAGTGAACAGACCTGTGGTTAATTTTAAAAACCCATTAGTCAAGTAGAGTAAACCTCATTCAGAAATGTCCCTTAGTCCACTTTTAGTCACTGCCTCCCAACAGGAAATCTAACACCACAAACACATCTTCACTGTAAAATTTGTATAAAAGGGGTCACACAGTGGGTATACCTTTGTGTTTGTGCTTTTCCTCTAATATATTTGTGAGCTCTTGGTGAAACTGTATGCAGATCACTTTTGTTTTGCTATAATATTCCATTAGTGAATGTATCATGATTTATTTATTCATTCTGCTTCCCCTGGGTACTTGGTTTGTTTCCAGTTTCTGACTATCATGAATAGTGTTATAATCAACATCCTTATACATCTATTAGTGTATATGCATCTCAGATGACTATATACCTAGAAGTTTAATTGCAATGTTCTAAGAATTGTTAAGGTGATGACATGTATCAAAATCATTCTTGTAATTTCTCCAAATGCCTTGAGAATTTCAAATTTATTTTTAGTAATTACATTATGAGAAAATTATCATTTTGAATCTTGGGCAATATTCAAATCTTATTTAGAAGTAAGCCTGGAAAGGAAGATAGATAATGAAGCTGTATAACTCATTTTGTCTAAAAACAATGTAAAATATTTCTAAAGCACTACAGAAGCAAATTTCAAGTTTATTTTGAACAAGGTAGTGTTATTTAAAAACGATAGACTTTCAAGATGAATACTTTAAGGAATATTGCACTTTGGACTACATAATTTCAACTTGATGGCCAATCTCTTGTTATTGGTTCTACATTATAATGCTTCAAAATCATTTTAATATTTTAAATATGAATAATAATGGTTTATGTTCCCCCCCACTTTCCCCATCCTTTACTTCATAAAAGAGTATTTTTCAAGGAAATACAAATGAAGTTTAGATACTTTTAAAACTGCTGCTTTTGCAACTAGGAACAATAACCCAACAAATTATCTTTTTGTTTAAAAAAATTATGAGATTCACCGATAAACAGATGTTATTTCTTTTTAGATACAAAGTCATAACACATTTTATACATAGGAATTTTGACCAGAATAAGTAGTAAGGCCACTCAAAGATGATGATCTTCAACTAGGTATCAAAGGCATAGTGCTGCAAATATCTTTGTGTATCAGAGCCAGAGAAGCTGTTAACACCTAACCTCTCTGAACTTTACAGCAAATATTAACTATTATAAGGTAATCTTTGCTTCTTAATATGACTTGTGTCATCCCTCATCTTCAGTGTAGTGGAAATATTTATATACAATTGAAAGCATCTCCTCATTTCAGTTATGAAGAAGTGATCTTAGCTCTTTATCTGTCTCAAACCATGAGAAGAACGGAGCATACCTGCAATATCATTAACAGCAACAGGATAAAGCTAAGGTCATGCTGTTTTATCAGGTTACATATATAACTATACTGAGGGCAAGATGAATGTTACACTGTTTTGAAAAATGTCTAGTTCTTCATTTTTTTATTTATACAGCATTAAAATAATCACAGGGTGTATTTTAAATAAACAACATATCTGGAAAAATGTGAGGAGTCATATAAGAATTTAAATACGTGAAAAAAAAAATTTCCCCCGCTTTTTACATCAACTTCAGCTTCTTACTTTACTTTATACTGATTTCATTAATATCATGAAATTAATGTAAATAAGAGCTATATGACAAGAAAAAACAGTTATTGTGCCTGACTTTTTTTTTTAATATTCTAACTTTCATTTCTCATCATCAAATCACTAAACCTGAGTAGATCCCACAAAAAAATAGGTAACAATCGTCAAGCACCGATGGCAGGAGTGAGAGGACCAGAATTTGTCACGATGAGTGTTCCTTCTCGTTCCTTCTCATAATCTGCAGTTCTAAGTTTAGGATCCTGGCATAAATCATTTAAATTTCTGTAGTAAATTACAGTTTTCATCACTTGTG
>NW_011888841.1:5981453-5987070 GCF_000151845.1 Pteropus vampyrus
AACAGTAGGAGGTAAATCCATCTCAATTCCAATTATGAATAAAATACAAGCATTCTTTTCATCTTTTGTTTAAAAATAAGTTACATGAATTATAGCAGACTAAGAACAATTATAAAATTGAGTCTCAATGATATTTTTGTGTTTTATTTCTCTTTTAAAAATTTTGTAGTGTATTCCAATGTAAACTCAAAAAGAACTTTTCAAGTAATAGTCTCAAATTCATAGAAGGAAAAATGTCGTGCCTTCCAGTTGACTACTTAAAATTTATTATTAGACTAAGAGATCCAATTTAATCAAATTATTTTTTTAAATAATCAATTAAATCATGTACTTCATTTCAGAGTCAAACATAAGTTGTGAACTCAAACATAAAATATAACTATACAAAGACAGAATGTGTGTCCAAAGTAAAGTGTAGTTTAATCTTAGGGCATATTCAATTCTATAGATCTATGTCAATTATTATAGTAGAACATTAAATAAGTATACCATGAATAATTTACTTTGAATAACTAGCTCATTTATAGCAAGGGGCAAAAGGGAAATGCATGGTTGGAAAACACGTTAAATTTATTACTAAGCAGTATGCCTGCTATAAATTTCTCAGGAAAAAAAAAAAAGATTATAGATGCTGTGCTAGAGGCACATTAGACTTTATAAATTGAAATCACTGGTGAAAAATACCGGCTCTGGATTCAGAACTCCTGGATCTGCATGCTAACCCTGCTTCAAATTTTACCACAATCACAATTTGTGTGACACGAGAAAATCCTCTGTGTATACGCAGTAGAAGTCCATACAGAGCTTTGCACTGCAGGGATTTTGGACTCTCTCTTCAAGTACTTTAAGGGAAAGTGTAATATCATCAGTATTGGGTTTTAGAAAAATTATTCTAGTTATAATAAAGTAATGGATTAAAGAAGACAATAGGGTTGCTTAGTGTGTTTGTTAGGGCACGATTCAATATTTTAAATGGAAATGATAGAAACCTAGCTAATTCAGGATGATAAGGACAGAGAAGTACATGGATAAGAATGAAATTAGAGATACAGAGTCAAAATTAAAAATAGCAAACATTTGTGCACTCTTTAAGATGAGGACATTGGGGCACAGGGAGTTTAAGTTTTCCAAGGCCACAGAAGTAATGGCAGAGCTGTGATTTGAATCTAGTTAGCTTCAAAGCCTATGTTCTTAACCTTATTCCTTAAGAATATTAACTGCACATGATAAGTTAAGAACAGACAGGTAAAGGATGATTTCCATATTTCAGGTTTAGGGAAATAAGTATATGGCGATGACATTCAATGAAGTAAGGACTATATGAAGAAGAATAGAATGGTTTGTCAATAAGTTAACAAATAATGTGAACCCACGTCATGCCAAGCACAATTTTAGGAACTCCGTTTCATAATGCTTCACTCTAGAACTCAGGATGAAAAAGTAGTGTCCAACTGGGACAAACCATTCTCATGTTAGAAAGAAAAAAAAACAAAAGTAACAGAGTCACAGGATGGTTCACACAGAATCTTCTAGAATTTGGCATTTCATTTCATTTGCCAAAAAAAATAACATAGTCTAGACTAATATAAATAAGGTGGGAAGAATTTTCCTCCCACATTGAGAGTCTCTAAGGTAAAGCCCTGTAAGGATCCGCTTGATGAAAAAGGGGAGGGGATGTTCTGAGAAAATCCACAACCTACGATATAGAGGTAAGAGAATTCCATCAGCTGCAATGGCAAGGGTGACGTGAAAATGTCTTGAGACAGCAGAGAGCTGATACCTTCAAGGGCAAGGTGTGAGGAGAAAATGAGTTCAGTCGATTCACACTGAGTTTGAGACAACACTAGACAATTAGATATGTTTCTGATAATTAGAAATAATATTTAAGGGTAGAGAGAAAAAAAAAAAAAAAGACTTTCCAAGAAGGGCCAGAGATGATAGGGAATTAAAGGAAGTTATCGTCTAGAACATGAAGAATCGTGGTTCTAAAGGAGGTAAGAGGTAACTGACAGATACATCTCCAACCATGTACTAGTTTAAAACATGATATTTTCCCTAACGTGCATTATGCACGTTTACTATCTTTTAGTATGACTGAAACTTAAACTTTTTATACCCTTAAGAATAATCACTATGAATACTATTTTTGGCATCCATGTTCTATGTTTTTTTGTTTTTGTTTTTTTGTTTTTTTTTTTTTGTTTTAATTTCAGTTGTCTGACATGGGTATTATAGTACTTAAAATAATCCTTTTTTTAAACTCATATAATTGACGCTCAGTGACGTTCAGTGAGATAAATAATGATAGCTAAAATTAACAAAGTGTCTAAGACACAAATAAATCTACTCTTAGAGGGGACCCAGGGTCTCTCTAAAGCATAAAGCACTTGTGATATATGTGAAAAAAAGAGAATGTTAATAAAGGTAGATATTTTAAAATCGCATCAGATTCAGTAGCAAAAGAATCACCTGTGTTTGAGCAATGTTAATGGAGTAAGCATGGGAGGTTGAACACAGTGGAGCAGAGCCTGAGAATGAAGGAAACAGTGTGTGCTGGCAGTGTGCCAAGGAAGAGGCTAGGCATAGGTGACTGCCAGGAAGATGTAGTCCTGAGGGAGGTTTTTGGTGTTGTTAATTTAATGAAAAAATACTACCGTTTTATAGACTTGATCAAATTTAAAAGAGACTGAAATATCACCTTACTCTCCAGCCTCCTCCCCGCCCCACCCTACCCCCCAAAATAGTAACAGGGATATAATGAATTCCCTAAAGATGACTGAGACATAGTGAAGAGGAATTTTCCACTCAAATGGCTAACCTTGTAATCAGCTCTTTGTTCTGCTTCTGTAGACACGAAGGGCAGGGTGACCTCGAGATCAACTAAAGACTCATTCTCCCCTTTGCTTGTTCTGTCTAGATAACAGATGTATCCCTTTTGTCTGTTAAGCCCTATATAAGTAAGGTTACCCCTGAGCTCAGGGCCCAGATCTTCAGAGCGCTAGCTCTTCTGGGACCACCAGCATAATACACCTGAGTTTTCCAATTCTCCGAGTGGTGCTTGGTTTCTCGTCAGTCTGATTTTTCTGAAACAATAGTATATAAAGCACAAATGAAGAGGGTAGCTAGACAGACTCATGTGTATTCTGGATACAAGTAAGGTACAAGGGGAGGAATATTCACAGAGTCGCCTTCTGATGCCTTCTATTTTCTCACTGAAGTATTAGGTATATTCAAGGGACAAGAGTAAATGTGGAATTAATGGAGTGTTTTACATATGAAAGGTGAGGAAGCTTTTGAATAGCCACTGCACTTGTGGGAAATAATAATAAGAGTAATGTTATCTAATATATATTGAGTGCTAAAACAACCTCCACTCTGATATTTAATCCACATTCCAAGATTACTATAGTTTTCACTCTTTGATGAACACCAAGGTCCAGTAAGTGATAGAGATGCATTTCTATCACATGCTCTTGACTCCAAAGCACATACTCTTACTTAAAACCCTATATGAGGATATGAAACTGTCTTGTTCTATGCTATCAATAAAACAAGAGTTCATTAGGGATTTAAGAGCCTAAGGGTATGGCAGCTCTGGTTGGTGTTTCCTAGGTGAGTTCTCAGCATCTTTCCTGGAATTGAGAGGAAAGGAGACAGCTCCACGGTTAATGAGGAAGAGGTCGGTTCTCCAGAAGCACAAGGGGCAAGCCATCTGAAGCGCTGACCAGAGAAGAATGGGAATTCTGAATCATTAGGGGTCCGTTGGGTAGGACTGAAGCAAAAGCTCATTCCTAACTTGGCATAAAAAGTATAATATTTTTTCCATGAGGTTAAAAAATAAATGTAGTGGAGGGAAAAAAAAAGAAGTAAGAAAGAGAAACAAGAGGGTTAGATGTAGTAGTTAAGCTTGGGCATTAACTGCTCATGATGAGACTTCCTGAGGGTCGCCCAACATCATTTATTTAAAAAAGCAGAATATACAAATACATGTTACTAATCATTTATATTTTTAGAACTTTTGAAGATAAAGGCGTTTTAACATATTTAGATACTATTTTAAGAAAAGAGGTGAAAAGGAGAATCTTGCATGTGAGTGTGAGACGTAAGCTATTTTTATTCAAACTATTATTGCAGAGTCTCCTGTACCTGCAGCTTTTCTAGTCATATCTGTGATTCACATTTTCTAATCATATCATAATGGTACCTAATTTGCAGATTAATTGAAGCTAATATTTAAAGAATGTGAGATTAAAAAAATAAAACCTAAACAACTTTCCTTCCCAACAACATAAAACAGATTGAATGTCCCTGAATAAAATTGTTATTTCTCTCTGCAATAATTGGATTTTCACCAGTTTTCTGCTTTGTGAATTCCTACTCAACCTTCAAAAACAAATTCATATTTCTTCTATAAAGAAATCCCTGAACATTCCCAAACACCTCATGTATTGCATCTCAAAGATGAGTTTAACTTTTGCTATCCACTACCTTGTACAAATCCCTGCCATTTCAATTACTATATTTTTTGTCTGTCTACCCATCTATCATCTATTTACCCATGTCTTACTGAATTTCCAAAGAACACCAGTGTTTTCCAACATAAGGTTATATAAAGGTGGTGAGAATGAGCATTATTTCCTGTCTCTCATTTTAAAAGAAATAATTAAGTCTTTTTTGTTTTAGTATTAACTTGCTTTTTTTTATTTATTTTTTTATTTTGTAACTGACTATTCTTCCTGGTTTATCAGTATTTTTTAATAATAAAATAATTTATGTTTATTCTTGTATCAAAGGAGATATATTCGTACATTCAATGACACTTCTTACTATTGTAAATAATGCTACAATAAATATTCCCATGCATGTTTCAATATACTTCTGGGAAGGACGGCCAGGCTAGTTTAATAAACCATTAAGAATATGCTTTTGGTATTCTCATTTTTCAGATAAGGAAACCAAGATTTAGAGAGGTTAAATATCTTGCCTAAAGTCATTCATTAGAAAGTGACAGATGCACAATATGAAAAGACAGATTTGATTTAAAATCCCAGTTTTAGCCACCACGTACTCCGGCATTTACTTGATGCCACTTCTTTTGCGAAATCTCCCTACTTCTTTCCCCTGTGCTGTATATAATGATAATTGTTGCATTTTGTGATAGTATTTAAAATAAGAGACATGATATAGACATATCACTAATGTAGTAAATCATTGAAATGAATTGACAATTTTGCTATCTTGTAAAATACAGAAAAAAAATTCTCCCATAAAAACTGGCTTTACCTAAAGTGGGAAGTGAATTTTAATATTGTCTAAAACAACTGATTAACTAACTATTCAACTTTGAATAAGTTATAAGTCTAGGATCATAAAATTGCTTATTTGTAAAATGCATTTGTCATCTCTGCCTTAGAGTAGTAGTGGAAGAATACATGAATATAGAGAGTGCTTTGTATGAAGCAGTTCTAAGCATGATTGATTTTGTTCTCCCAGTATTCCTATTAAATTATTATGCTATTTCCTTTCTAACTTCTCTTTCCCCTTCCTTCCTTCCTTCCTTCCTTCCTTCCTTCCTTCCTTCCTTCCTTCCTTCCTTCCTTCCTTCCTTCCTTCCTTC
>NW_011888841.1:5988282-5992978 GCF_000151845.1 Pteropus vampyrus
TTTGCTTTTGCTTTTGTCGTTCTGTTTTTGTTTTTTAATGAAACTAGTTTTATTGGGGGCGATTCGATGAATGAATATCCAGGTATTTGCAATTGGGTTGAATTGGAAAAGAAAACTTTGACAGTTTTAAATTCTTTATAAATGGAAATGATTATATTTCATGTTTTCAGACAGACAAGTTTTAAATTTCTTTCTGCTAGAGTACTGAAATTTCTGATAAAGATAGATGAATTTTCAGAATATTTAACTTCACTTTAATTTTCCATTTCGGCTCAGTACAATTGCATGGGACAAAGATATTTAAACATACATATCACCACCGCTGAAAATTTTGCAAAATACCACCAACTTGGATTTTATCTAGATAACAAAAACGACAACAAAAAAATCTGTTTTTAAATATATTACATTGTGAAAAAACTGATAATTATTAAAAAATGATAATTTTTTAATAATTTAAAAGTCTTTCTTTCCATTAGCTTTTAAGCAAAGTCAATATGACTATTTTATATTCTTCCAGTGGATAGTTGTTCTGAACATATGCAAATATAAGGCTAATTATTTATTCATTCAAGTGTGAAGAGTAGTAGCAGAACAAATAGTAATAGAAACTGAGAAAGCCATCAGATTTGGATCTAAGAGACTTGAGTCTAAAATTGACATCTACTGTTCAATAGTTCTTTATGATATTTTGTACATGAATTTTAGATGATTCCTCTATAAAATACAGGTAATGCCTATCTTTCTGAGTAATTGGGACATTAAACTATATAATATATGGAACACAGCTCAGCATTCATTTTTAAAAAGTATTTATCGATTCTCAACTAATAGACAGTATACCTATTACACTGCAACACTTTCAAGGAACTCACAGACAAGTATATGCAAAATATCAATTTACCTCTGCTCCTTTCTACACTTTCACTTTTAGGAGAATTTTCTGGTATAATTGTTTGCAGTCTGGACCATTACCCAGGCTAAAATCAGTTATGTTTATTTTTCTTCGTGGCGCCGAATCTTTAAATGGAGTCCTTGTCCGCCCCCCGCCACCATTTTCTCCCTCTCTCTCCCTTCGTTTCTTCTATTCCCTCAACTTGACTTTCCTAGTTGCCCCACCATGTGCATCCAGAAATGGTATGCATCGCTATACATCTGTATACTACACAACTACAGTAAAGGAATAAAATCAAAATGTTTGACTCTCCAGCCCTAATAGGAAATACCAACTCCCCTTTAACTCTATTAATTATATAAAAATGATCTGTCCTAACTTTTCTGAATTTTGTGTTACTGAACTATGTTTTAACGGAAGTAATAATCATGTAGAACGTTGATCCTTAGTTTCTGTTCTATATAATTATTGCTGTCTTTGTCTCTTCATGCAGAGCAGGCATGACCTTAGAGTAGGAATGGAGATATGTTACTAGCCAAATGTCAAGTAATATCACCTCATCTCTAATCCCCTATGGTTTAAACTGAAGCCTGACAATGTCAGTTACATTTGGAGACTTTCCAAAGAATACACATTATTTGCTGCTCTAATACCACACTTGGGAATGCCAACTTTGGAAACTGCATAAAAGTAACAGAAGTGAGTCCAAGAATTATTCTAATTTGAGATGAATTCAATTTTCATAGAATTTGTACACAAAGATTATATTTTGCAATAGGTACTTAAAGAAATGATTAAGTTCATAGCCATGTATTCAGAGAGCAGATTTCAAATAGTTGCCTTGAGCTCACATGCTCCATGCATCAATATGTGTCATCTCAAACAAGAAGGGTCTTCTGCATAACAAAATTTGCCATAAATTACATTGTTTATTATCATTTTTCGGACCAAAAATGTTTACTATGCAATTATTGCCTTCATTCTATATATTGTGGGGACAAAGCATCTGGAGTTCCGTGGCTGAAAGTTTTCACTATAGATCATGTAGGCTCCTAGATACTGAAATATGCAACCATACTCAATGGTCCATGTCAAGTTGGTCTCCTCTCCTGGATGACAATTTCACATACTTCCTCTTCTTCAAATCTCCAAAGCCATATCCGCACCCTCAGCTCATGACCTGGCTTTTTCCACACTAAGAACATTGAAGTGATCAGAAGGAAACTAACAGATTTTCCAAAACAAATCCATTCTACTACCATCATATTCATTCCCACACATTGACTTCCATCTATTATTACAGAATATAAGATGTTCTTATCTATTTTTTGCCATCAGCCACTTTTTATCAAATGATCTCTTTCAGAAACAAAAAGGTAAGTAAATGAACTAAAACACAAGGATTAAAAAGGAATCTGATTAATTTGAATACGGTTATCAAAATTTTTTGAAAATGTGACACAGAATTATTTATGGGCTTCTTTACTAATGGACTAAATAAAAACAATTAGAAACTGGTCTAAAGACCAGTCTGCAAATGCAATTCTAAAGAGCAAAGACATGGTATTTCAAAACAACAGTAATATGATATGGAACTATCATTAGCATATCATTAGCACAGTAATGTGGTATGGGATCATTTCTATTGGTAACATAGTCATAAGTATATGCACTGTAACTGCTTTTCTATTTTTAAAATTGAAGAAAAGAAAATGCCAAATTTCAGTTAGAGATTAGTTTTTTTTTTCCTATCTGAGTTAATAGATTCACTGAATTATTTTCAGAAGCCCCCAAGTGTTCTGTTGATTACCAGTGATGATCCTCCTTCTCAGTGAGCTGTCAGAGCTCTGTTTAAATCCAATATTGCCATTTTTGCCCTGGATCCTATATCCTATTTCTTCTCAAGGTCACCACTGCTATAGTTCTCTTTTCTCCTTTTGTCATCTAAGGAGCACCTGACTCTTTCATCCCACGTGTTCTATAAACAGCGTTTGACACACTCAGTCAGCTCCCTTTCGTTGACCCGCCATTTCCACTTGGCTTCCAGGACACACATTCTCTTGGTTTTATCTCCACCCCATTGCTGCCTCCTTCTCAGTTTTCTTTGATTATGTGTCCTCTTCTACCCTACTGTCTCTCATCCCCACAGTCAGACCCAGAATGCTGTCACTACCAATAATTGTGTCCTCCATCATTTCATCAAGCATTCCACTCCCTGACTTACCGAGAGGTCGGTCCCTGCTCCTCCTCTCTACATGCATTAGCTTGTTACCTGATGCAGCCTCATTGCTTTAAATAACAACTATATGTTGTTCCTCCTTTTTCACAACTACTTAGTTGGAAAAAAAGAAAGATATAGATTGTAGTGTAAAGGTCAGCAATGTTAAGCAAATGTTGCTTTTTTCCCATTATGCTGTAAAGTTGTTTTTAGTTGTTTTGTCAGAGAAAAAAAAAAAAAAAACAAAACTAGTAGAGTTAAAATGAAGGTAATAAACAAGGAGAACATATGCAAGATAACTTAATGCTTGTAAGATTTCTCTGAAACCTCAAGAGAAATACATACTCTTAGAGAAAATCTTGAAAAATATAGTTAAAATTTATAGATATTTCTGTACTCATAATTCCTACTCATTATTTTATTCACAGATATAGATATTTGTAACAAAGTTTGCAAATTTCCTTCATGAGGTATGATATTTGGAAACATTTCAAGATTTTCATAGAAAAGTTATACTTTGTTGTATGTTAGTTGTGAGATCTAAGTTATAGGGAATAAAGTTTCATAAAATAGATGTTAATGCAACCTGACAAAGACATATTATTTGTTATTAAATAATAGCAGATAGCTTAAAGGGTAAAATATAACTATATGAAGCAGAAATCACCTTTCCTCATAGCAGGTTAATTTATTTCCATTTATATCAACAAAATTTCTCTTTTGGGCCAGCTTGTGAGTTTTGATATATGGCCATTAACTTTGTTAAATTCTGACCTTGAGATGATTTATATTGTTAGAAATTATCCCAAAGCCATGTATTTACCCTTAAAAAAATAACAAAAGAGAAAAAACACTATTCTTATCTTAGAAACTCTTTTACTCTCAGCTTAACAAACTAATTTGGACTGATGTACTTTCATCTGATGATGTCTACAATAAATTAACAAGTGATTCCCTCGTGCTTTAGTGAATAAGATGATGATATATGCGATGTAACTTTTAGGAATTCTCTTCTAAAATTAGCTAATTTAGTTAACCCAAGTTAAAAAACAAACAAACAAACAAACAAAAAACCCTGCTCCCTGATACTAACTGCTTAGTGGCCAATGGTTTTAAAGAGAATGGTTTACCTGACTCAGGAAACCAAACTGAATGGCTTACTTATCTCTTGCGTTACTGACATAGGGGAGGCCAATGCCTTTTTCAACAAATGCCACTTATTTAGCATTAAAAACATTTAGTATATGTTTCCCTTTTACATTGACAGGATCACTTTGATCACTACTCAAACTTGTATTTTTTAAACTGGTGCTCATCTTTGTAAAACTTGCTTATGGATACAAAGTTTGGAAAGATTGACTATCACGAGAAAAATCTTATAATACATATTTAAATTTAAATGCTCTGTCAAATCTATATATCTATATGTGAATAAGTATGTATATGTGCTAAATACAAGTAGCTTATATATTTTCTTTTCTATTTGTGTTGTCATTTTACTAACAGTCACGTCACTTATATTAATAAAGAACATTCTTCCATCCTTCTCCATTTTTCCTTAAGAGAATATGATGTTGTTAAAT
>NW_011888841.1:5993028-6000231 GCF_000151845.1 Pteropus vampyrus
CCTGCTCCCTGATACTAACTGCTTAGTGGCCAATGGTTTTAAAGAGAATGGTTTACCTGACTCAGGAAACCAAACTGAATGGCTTACTTATCTCTGGCGTTACTGACATAGAGGAGGCCAATGCCTTTCTCAACAAATGCCACTTATTTAGCATTAAAAACATTTAGTATATGTTTCCCTTTTACATTGACAGGATCACTTTGATCACAACTCAAACTTGTATTTTTTAAACTGGTGCTCATCTTTGTAAAACTTGCTTATGGATACAAAGTTTGGAAAGATTCTATCACGAGAAAAATCTTATAATACATATTTAAATTTAAATGCTCTATTTGTCAAATCTATATATCTATATATGAATAACTATGTATATGTGCTAAATATAAGTAGCTTATATATTTTCTTTTCTATTTGTATTGTCATTTTACTAACAGTCACGTCACTTATATTAATAAAGAACATTCTTCCATCCTTCTCCATTTTTCCTTAAGAGAATATGATGTTGTTAAATAGGATTATATATATTTTTTAATCCCAATTTTAAATCATGATCCTTACAGTAAAATACATTTCACAGTAATGCTTAAAAACACCAATTATTCCTCAATATTATTTATTGATTTACTGTAGTTTGATTTGGATCATTTGTGTTAATTTGGATATTGTGTCAAAACATGGAAACTAATGTGGCCGTTGAAAGGAGGGTGTAGATGAAGGAGGGTCAAAACCACTTTCCACTCACTCACCGTCAAGGATGGACTGAGGGTCTCATGTAGGCCTCAGGTCTGCAGCAGCTACTGACCAAAGTATCCCCGGTCACAAGGAATTTTCATCACTTTTAAATTATTAATCCAGACTGCTTTAGCATTTATGATATTTTCAGCTTGAGGTATCTAGCGAGTTGCCTAAATGTTCTACCTTATCCTGACATATTCAGATACATAGTCTGGTTATACTTATACGGGAGATATGCATTCCATTTCAATACATAGCATTTTATTTCACCTGCTACATCAATATGTCCATGTAAACATTTGAGTTATCTACAAATTGGTTGTGAGTCTTTACTGTATCTCTAAGGTACCTGATGCCATTTCTCCCACCTTAAAAAAATACTATGTCCTTTGATCCATGACTTCCTTGTGTCTCGTGGCACGTTTCTTTGCTCTCCTTTACAGAAAATGCTTTTCCTCGGAAGAGTTATTTATACTCAGTTCTCTAATTCCTCTTCTCCCAGTCTTTCTTCAAGGCCATTCCAAAGAGGCTTTACCTCCTAAAACTCAGATAAAACATCTCATCAACCTGGCTCCAATGAGGAGATAAAAACCACACAGTCATTTGAAGAGGCAAAGTTTAACAGTGAACCATTATTAAAGTTATGGCAAACTGAAGTAAGAAGGGACTGGCCATCAAGAAGTGAGAGAACTGCATAGAGCACAGGGACAGCCCATGTAAGGAGCATCTAAGAGTCACGGGACCGAGATAGCGGCCATAATACCCTCCCCCACCATGCCCTCAGGACCGAGATCTTCACCTTGCTGGGGAGGGCTGGAACTTACTTGGTGAATAGCAGAGAAGGTGCTGGGATGCTGCACTGGCAGAACCGCCTGGAATTCTGCTTTCAGGAATTTGCTGGAATTAGGCTCTTTGGGAGCTGAGGAAAGCCATTCACGGAAGCGTCTCACTGGAGACACTCTGCTACCAAACGCCATTCAGTGAATGACCATGGAACGAGAGGCGGAGCCAGGGAAGCTGCCTGCCACTAGGTCCTGCTGGCTGCCATGCGCTGCAGGAGCTAGGTCCGGGCAAGCTGAGTACGGTGGGAGCCGGGTGCTGGACAGAAGCTGTGTGCCGAGGAGCCAGAATCCGAAAACGAGTCCTTTTCCTCCTGCAATGTCCCTCCTACCCACAGGGTGGAATTTTTAGAATCAACTGACAAAGGACAAAATATTTATGAGTCCGGATCTATTTTCAGAGCAGTCAGAAAGAATGGATTTGGAGCTGGAGGTAATAAATGGATAACGAGCACAATAACCAATGTTCCTGAAAGATCTATAACCGCGAATTTCGGTCTTGCCTTTCCTCCAAGCAAATTAGCTACTTCTCAGTTTTCTGAGTTCGCTCATCCTTGACCTCCCTGACCTATAAAACATTAGAGAAGCCAGGGATCATTCTTAGAGCTGGTTCTCTCCTTTGGCAATTTTGTTCTTTTTCAAGATTTTAAAGGCCATCCCTACATTAAAAACTCCAAAATTTAAATCTCAAGCATAAGCCTTTACTCTGAACTTCCAGAATCATATACACAGTTGTTTAATCAATACTTCTAGGTAGACCTATAATAGGTATGTCAAGATTACCATTCTTAAAACGGCAACTACAAATGTTTTCCTCATAAAACTGACTCCCTCCACAGACATGCTATTTCCAGCAAACAGTATCATTCTTCTAGCTGCTTAGGGCGTGATCCTTAGAGTAATCCTTGATTCTAACTTTCTATCCGCTCCCATGTTCAGTATTTCAAACAAATTTTAGCTCTGCCTTTAAAATGCATTCTGAACCATTTCTCATGGTCTCCAACCTCGCACCAAGCCACCTTTATTCCCCAGCTAGAATCCTGCTGTCTAATCTCTCTGTCACCCAGCATCCTGTCAGTCATTGTAGGACACCAAGCAAACGACGACGTTCACGTGCTGGAAACCCTTCCATGTCTTACCTCGTTCAGGGTACAGTCAACCCTTGAACAACACGGAGGTTGGGGGCTGCCACCTTCTCACAGTCAAAAATCCACAAAAACTCTTCACTCTGCAGTGGGCCCTCAGCAACCGAGTCAAAACAACCCAGGAATGAACACAGAATTCTCCAAAGGGCTGGGGATCCCGTGGCTGGGGACCTGTGGCTGGTCATGCGACCGCACCAAACGGCACGGATGGGTGGTGTGTGCAGTGGAACCGGGGGATATGTGGGCCAGCTAGCAAGGCAAACGCACCATCCCACACAGATGTGTGGGGTCTGCAGCCACCAACCCGCGGATGTGAAGGCCGCTAGCAAGGCGAATGCGCAGTCCTACACCGATGGGTGGGGTCTACAGCCTCGAACCCGCGGATAGGAGGGCTGCTGTCATTCCTGGAATAGCATCCGCGACCCAGTGGGCCGCACAGTCCAAACCGTGCTGTTCCAGGGACAGCTTTGTAAGGGGAAACCGCTGGTAAATGCACAGCGCTCCAGCCCAGGGGCTTATCACTGTGGGCCCCCAACGCTGTCCTGTTGCTTTGCAAACTGGTCCCCGCGCAGAGGGCAAGGAGAGGCCGAGAAAGAGGAAACCCACTCCGGCTCTGTAGGTGGCAGTTTTAATAAGGAAGGGAACAACTCACAGACGGCTTGTCTGGGTGAAACTGGGGGGCGGGGGAGCGGGGAGACTCAGGACGAGGAAACCTCTGCACCTGCAGAGGAATCTCAAATGTTTGCAGAGGCCTTGCCTGCGGGTTCAGTCACGTATCCAGTTTAGAGGGTCCGGAGAGCTCTTTACTCTCTCAAAGCTGTATCTTTAAAACAGTTCCTAGTTTGGGAAAAGTTTGAGGGTGGGCGGCGGGTGCACGTTTCAAGGACAGGCGAGGCAGTAAGGATCCCCCCAATTGCCATGTCCAGCTCCGGAGTCAAATGGCAGTCACATCCCTTTTATGACTTCCTTAAATATTGTCCCAAAGATATCCATGCCACTTTCTCCTACGTCTGCTTCAGATTTCCCTTCAAAGACCACCTTTGTGGTACCTTTTCTGATTATGCAAAATCCCCTATATCTTATTTTTATCCATATACCATTTCGCTATCTGAAATTTCATACATTTTCACTATTTGTCTATGTTTTTGTCCCCTCCTGCCACATAAGTTTCAGGAGAACAAGAATATTTGCTAATTTTGTTCACTATTGTAGCCTCTGCCATGCACAAAGCTTGGTTCATAGTATTCGTCATTTTAGTTTTTGGAGAAATAAATGCATATCCAGAACAAGTAAGTATGTTCATTTAGCTGACATAAAAACAAAACAAAACTCCAGCTGTGATAAATACTAGTCCTGTTAAAGTATCCAAAATTTTATCTCACTAGCCGCATATTGATTTCCTTTACTTTAACATTATAAAATACAAATTTACTTTCGAATAACCAATTCCTGAGAAATGGGCAAAAAGGTAAAGTTTCATTACCAGCTAAATCAATCAGTGAATGAATCAATAACTCCACAAATAAAGATGTTATGCAAACCTCCAGTTTGATTTATTCCCACTAGTAGTCATAAATGTAAATTTAAATAGGTATTATTCTATACCCATCAAACTAACAAAAAAAAAAAAAAAAGGAAAAACCACAAAGCTCAATACAAGCAGCCACCACAAAACACTATTTGCAAATGTTGCAATCTTTTTAGGAAACACTGGTGATGTTCCTCAAGAACTTTAAAATATTCATGAACTTTAATGCATCGGTTGCTATCCCAAGACTCTAAAAGACTTGAAACACTAACAGGGATATATAGATACGTATTTGTATACTGTCATCACAAACTTAACTTTTATATCTTTAAATTAGAAACACAAACTATCTAATAATAGGTACACATTCAAATGCTATTAGTATGCACTATTAAAAGTAATATTTTGCCCAGTGTTCAATGAAATGAAAAAATGCAAATTCTAAAAGGTATCCAGGTATTTATTAATTAATACACTGACTTGAGTCATTTTTTGAAAACGTATGCACATAATCTTCAACTCAATTACCTATATTAATAAGCGCATTGATAATCAGAACACTGAATTAATTATATTTGTTTGTTCATATTGCCACTTGCCCTTTCATTTCTATATGGATGTCTTTTACATTTCTAATTATACACATTACTAAGTATCCTCAGCACACTTTGCAGGTCACAAATATACATTTTATGTCACAATGGCTACACTAATGTTTTTCTACATATATACATATATATTTTTTTCTACTTAAGTTTTATTTTCTGTTTTACAACATTCGCTACTACCAGGAGATAGCCCAGATTTTTCTAATCTTTACCCACTATAAATAATGTTACAATGAACACCTCTGTATATATATCACCATAGGTAATTAAGCATACTCCTGACAGCTTCCTAGAATTGGAATTGCTGATCCAAAGTAAATGAACATGTTAAAATATGATCATTACTTCCAAACTGCCCTGAGATATGTTGTTAAATTCCCACTTCCATTAATTTTATATGATAGTACCAGTCTCAGCTTGCCCACATCAACACTACAATTACACACCATCAATTCAGTTAATCCTTATCTGGCTGATAGGCAATAAAAGCATCTCACTGCTGCTTCAACCTGAATTTTCTGATTACTGTGATTCTAAATATATCCTGTCATATTTATAAAGTTTATTTTTTTTCTGTGAATTCTATTTCTAACCTCATTTAATCACTACAAAATTCAAATGGAATAATAAGGAAACGAAATTTGTTTTATACAAAAACAACTTGTCTGGTTGAATTAGGAAAGAACAAACCACAAATTTACCAGGACAAGTACAACGTCTTTTTCATAAGAGCAGTGTAGCATGACTAGAATCACACTCTTAACTCTCGTAACCAAACAAATGCCTTCTGTACAACAATCATTCAGTTTGTATTGATACATCTTTTTTTTTTATCTGCTACATATGGTCAATTTCTTTCTTTTTTTTTTTTTATGTTGTATCTTTTTCAATTATACCTAGCAATCATTTTAATATAGGGAATAGAATTCCAGTTAATTCTCCATCTGGTGTCCCAGATTGGTTACCTTCTACTGCTGATTTGAAGCTGATATTTTTCATTTATATTACTTGATCATTTTATTCTCTATCACATGTTTAATAGTATGTGGCATTTACAAAGCATATCATGTGAGCACGGTTTAAAATTCCCAAACTATAATTCCTTTTTTGAAGGATTTGGAAGTCTTATGCAATCCCTTATATGATCCATATTTTGACTTTTAAATTAAAATAACATAAGTTGCTTGTGAAGTATAGCCTTAAAAAAAGTTTTACGAGTAGAAAGATGTTTGGAAAGTAGAATGTAGTATATTATGTTTAGAGTGATACTTTAATATGCAGAATATGTTGTTAACATAGCAAATCTTGATAAATTGGGTTATCTTTAATTATTTAGGAATTCCAAAATAATTTTATCATAACACTGAAAGCTAAAGATATTAGATATAGACTTAGTACCATGGATTCAACTGTTCCGCATAAATCATTTTTGATGTTTGCATAGTGAATTACATTTTTAAAGTACTTTGACTTGACTTGATCTTACTACGTAAGTAAGAGATCTATGGTTTGGTGAAAGCATTACTTTGAGCCAGAGTGAAGGTCAGTTTATTATTAGAACTGTCAATAAGTCAGAAATTAAATACTCTTCAAATCTCACTCTCAAAACTATGCTAACTATATTTCCATGTTAAGCCATCTATGAGGACTAAATGAGATAATTCGTTAAAAATGAATTCAACATTATTATTTCATTACTTGCTTTAATATCTCCATTACAAGGTTTATAAATGAAATCTCACAGAAGTTTGAATCGCTTGCCAAATTCAACATATTTCAGAATCGCCAAAAACCTATGTTTCTCATTTTAAAACCTATTCTGTAAAATATGTCATAGATTATGGACAGTAGGCATCATCTCGTCCAATCTGTTTATTTAATAGGCATCATCCAATTCAATCTGCTTATTTAACAGCGGAGAACTCTGAGTCACAGTGGGCTTAATGGATTAGCCCATGGTAGGTCACTAGCTTTTGACCAGGTCGTAAATATGATGATAAGCTAGTGTTGTCTTTTGAGATGTAGTGATATTACAAATACAAAAAGGATTATTTGATAGCAACTGAGTGCATAGTGTTCTAGCAAAATATATTAGACATTGGAATATTAACAACTGTGATCAGTTTGGTTTTGCTTATTTTAATTTGTGGGAAATATTGTATCTCACATTCACCCTATTTGAAAATGTGTACCTACGTTTACTTCACTATCTCCATTAACTTGTAACGAAGAGCCAGTTCACCCCGGCTTGTTTAAATCTGCATGAAAAATCCTTTGAAAATGTCCATATTGTGTCATCGATTATATCAAGTATGCCTGATGAGGTTCCTCTAAAACAGTAACTCTTT
>NW_011888841.1:6000931-6009737 GCF_000151845.1 Pteropus vampyrus
TTTTCCATTTGCTAAAATAAATCATATACATAATTTCCACTTCCATTTTTCATCCGAAAGCACTGCAGCTGTCAAGAAGCACTCTAGTGAAGCACCAGTGTTAAAGCGCGTGCACAACACACACGCACGCAAATGATCACGTATTGTGGAGATATCGCGCAATTAATGATAATAAAATGAAGCAAATTCTCAGGGGTTTTGCACTTCCAAGGAGGCCCCTCTATCTCTAGTGAGGACTGGAAACATTTATGATTTATGATGAAAATTCTCACATGTCAGCACGATACATCTTTGAATGAGGCTTTGTTCATTGATTTGAGGGATAATAGGTAACATATTTTTGATGTCAAAAAGCACTAGTATGTCTGCTTTTTAAACTTATCTTTTCTCATCAGTCCTACAAGGTCCCTAGTTTCAAGGATGCCTCCCCCAAGTCTCCTCATAGGACTTGAGGCTTATGGGTATAATTTCCATGAGATGGAGTCATAAAAGTACATGCACATCTATCTTCACAAACAAAGCCATAGAAAATAAATACAAATAAGAACAGAGGAATAGCATGTGAATTAATTTCTCAGAGGTAAAGGAAGATAGTATTTTTGAAAACATGACTATGACTTTCAAGTATTGAATTATGTGCTAAGACTGGGGGTCCCCGCCCTTCTCTTTGCATTATCCCTTCTTTTACTATACTAGTTAACATGCATCCATTTCCTCTTAAATAAATAATCATTTCAATAAATTGAATAAAATATTTATCAACATTTGAGAACTTGTATTCAAAATATATGAGGTTCTCTGGAGAATTATTCTTTTTATACAACTCGGAGTACCATATCTCAGAATGATCGTTGTGGATTTGGACTGTGACAGTTTAGTTACGACGGCTGGCTTTCTATTTTCTAAAATTCTATCCTTGTCTTAACGGTGGCCACCGAGATGATTTGCATAATATTTGAAAAGTGGCACTGAAGCATCAGAAATATTCTTTTTACACCAGGAAGTTCGGTGCAGGGCCCTGTGCTATGGCAGATCACATTTGTTCTCCTTTGATTTTCTGGCTTATCTTTTTGGAATGGGAGGCAGCCAGGCCACTAGCAACTCCAGCTCCTGCTGGAAGTTTTCCATTATCTTCTTTCACTCCTGGGATAGATGAATGTTTAGTTTTATGATAAATTGTGTCAGATTCTCCTGTAGGTCACACATCACTAAAGTTGGAGACTTAGAGATAGTACATGAACCAAGTGGATCCCAGCTCATTCTCATGGGGTCTATTTTTTTTTTTTTGGCCCCCACCAATCTCTCCTCTACTATCTGCCCTGCTTCAGGCCCAGCACCAAATGCAAAACTAACAGCTGTATATAAACTGATCAACCGTTTCCCACAATTGCATAAAACTCAATCCTAATAATAAATCTACATATTTTTACAGATTTACATATGCAAATATCTATCCATCTATCTATCCATTCATCTATCCATACATCCATCCATCATCTATCTATCATTGACTAGTCTTTTGTTCAGCATCTCTGATTGACCTTGAAATGATATAACCAACTGCTAACAACAGAATAAAAGCCCCAAAGTTTGTCCAGATGCCTTCTAATAGATAACCAGAGACTGAGTTCCTGAGAGCTAACCAGCTTTCCATTGTTGTTGCTAGCGCTGCTTTTGGGTATTAGTACATTTGGCAAAGAATGGGCATTACTGTTGAATTTGGGTGATATCATGTGTCAGGGATACTAGGTGTACCCCACTCAACCTCCACAGATCACTATTGTAGTTTCTGTGCACTGAATCCTCATCTTCACTGTGTTTTGTGTCTAATGCCCACAATATTTTTCTGAGGATTGCCTTTGGCTACTGGAACCATGTTGTTTGTATGCACAGAGAGATGAAATTGCCTGGAAGTTTACAACCCATTGAACATACTCAAGCCTAATTACTAACTGGCCATAAAAACCCAGCTGTCTTCTCTCAAGACAGGCCAAATTGTGAGATATAATTTATTCTGTATCCTCATCTTCTCGTGACATCGGGTTCTGAATGGGAATTTGACTGAATCTGCACTCTTGTTTGAAGTCCTCCCTATCCTGCTTCACTCACTACCTTACCAGTCTCATTATGAAAATGGTTCTTAATAAATTACTAGTACACAAATTTTCATTCTGGGAACAGATTTTAGAAAATCCAGTTTAGGGTATCATGGAATGGACAAGTAAAAGAGTGGGTGTTCATTTTTAAGGAATGTTTTCAAAACAGGCCATTATCATAAAGGCGATCTAAACTACGTTTAAGGACATTTTCAATTTAAATTAAGAATTTTGGCAAGCAACACATCTTTATTTTTTTTTTTAAAGAAATACTTTAAAAGTGTCTACTTTAAAAACTAAATGTAATGTAACCCAGAAAACTGTTTTTAATAAGTAAATGGCTTTAAAAATAAAATTTTTTCATTATAATACATTAGTTAATGAAACCATATCGCTACACTTTAATGTATTGACAATGACAATTAATGGCTTTGAATCAAAAACGATTTACTTAGAGAATGCCATATGCAAAGTGCATGTCCATATATTTATTATATAATTACTGCTTCCTTTTTTTTCTAATCTCATCCTAATAAGATGCAAAATGTATTTTCCATTTGCAAATATATAATGAATCTCTTAATCAATATTAAATACATGGAAAAGTATTCTCCTTTGTCAGTCAATTATGTTATAATTTGATAGTGACATAATTTACCCAGACTTATCTGAATTTCTGAATCCCCATATATTCATTGTTTGTCCTCTTGAAGTTGCTTGCTGATGTGTAATAATTTCATTAAAAATTTTCCCTAGTTATTAATAGTTCAATGTACTTAGTTCTAATGCTTTTTCAATTAGTATTTTGTTAAAATGTGATTCCTTTGACTAACATAGCTCATCTGAAATGCATACATGATTCAGTCTTTCATGGGACAAGGAAATGAGATGACAGCTAATCAGTGATTGACTTTGTCCTTAAGTTTTTCAACTGTCAAGGATAAAACATATCAATCCAGGAGAATAAATGCATCATCAGTTATAATTACCTCAGCAAAATATCACCAGTATCCCATCAGATCCAAAACATTAAAGCTAAGTAAGAAGTAGCACCACTGAGTGCTGTCATTGTACTACCATTTTACTTTAATTAAAATATATATATATAGAATTTATTCTACCTCTCAGACCTATCCATTGATTTTTATATAAGCATTGTCTTGTCCTTGACTTAGTAGTCAAGAGCTTTTTTAGCCTTTCATTATATTCATAGATTAAAAAACATACCAATTTAATTCATCGAATGATTGTGAATGAGAATGGCCATGAAGCTTACAATTAGAAAATATTGCTGCTTACCACTTGTACGGCCTTGGGCACAATTAGTTCCATTTTCTAAACCTCGGTTCTTGCACTTCTACTATGATGATTAATAATTCAAGGTTTAGGGGTTGTTTAGGGATATAAAGGCACCATGTACATGAAAGCATCTAACAGAGAAGCTATGCAGAGGAGGAGAAATAAGTGAACATATACTTTCACAAGACTGATATTTTAATATTGTCCTTGATATTAAGTAAAAGGTGTTATAGTTAAATCTAACTTATTCTTCCTGTAAGGATTAACCTATATGCTCATAATTTAAAGAAAAAAAAGAAAAAAAACAAAGCAAAACTGTTTATTTTATATTACAAATGCTACATAAAAAGACATACATGCATGCACATACACACAGGGGACATATTGGTATCGATAAATAATGGAATGGCAGATCACTTTTTCTCTGGAAGGTAAACCAAATCCTTTCTAAATCCCATGAATATTGTGACCTGAAATCGATGCTACTTTATAAACTTTAATTAGTTCAGATTTTTTATATTACTTTTGTTTACTCATTTTTTACTCATTTTTTTCTTCATAGCATACATTTAATGATTTTCTTAAATAAAAATACTTATTTTTATAAACATTTCAAGGTAGACATATCAATCTACCATATGAATGCAAACTTTTAAAAATGTAACTCCTTGAACTAACTTGTTGAGCAATTTGCAGCCTTGAAACATAATTCATCATGTCAAACGCCAGGTACTTAGTCTCCCATGGGCTTATAGTCCAAGGTTGTAAGGATGTGAGGTTTAGGGTATCATTGGGAGCCAAAAAAATTACAAAAAATTACAGCTAGGCATTCTCCATAATCGCTTCTAGACAGCCAACAAACTTGGTTCTTGTCACAAAGCAATTTTTAGTGACCCCTGGAGCCTTTAGAATGGAAACAGTGACGTTGGGTATAGGCAGTGCGGCAACATCAGTGCTTGTTCAGAAAGATCTTTGAGTGATTTTGAAGTGACTCAAAACACTGCAACTTGAGGCAAATATCAGTTCCCATGGGTGAAGCTGCAGTGGGAATTACACAGCCTCACCTGGACACACACTTTCATTCTCCTCTGCTGGAAATCGACTTATATAAATTTTCCTTGTCTATAGTGACACAGCCAGGTTGGAGATTAGGAGCACAACCAACCTAGTCCTAAAGGTAAATAGAGCTACTGCTTCTAGTGTACTTTCTCTTCCTCTTCTGGTACCCCTTGATTCACACTTTAGCTGTAACTTCCATGGGTCCTAAGGTTAATGAAAGAAGAGGAGGCAGCATTTTGCAATATAAGAACTTAAAACAAACAGAACAATGAAGTATCCCACAGCCCCAAGTTTTGGGGCATCGTGTACAGTTTTGAGGCATGCTTACAGTAAATTTTGACAAAAAGGTCTCTTTTCTGCTGCTTCTTCATATTAAAATTATTTTGTAGACTCTGTCTCCCACCACCATGAAAGCCTCTCCCATCATCGTAAAAGCTCATGTCAATTAATAAGCAATAATGGGGTTTTCCTGGGGACAATGATCAAGAAGCCTAGAATAGGGTTTTTGCTTTCTGTTAAGAAACATTTGTACTAAGTATTTTCATCTTCATGTAAACTCTTAGAGTGATAGTGTATAGCTCCAGCCCATTGGCATGAGATAATTCCCTAACGGACCTGAATGACAAAATCATGGCACCAAAGAATACAGCATAGATAGTACATGTGCCTGCCCTATCACCAAGAATGACTCCTAAGGGCAGTATTTAAGTGCAATACGTTCAATACATCAAACAGGGAGCATAAGAATTCCAGTGTCTAATTATACCCTTCAAATAAAAGAGGGTATCTGAATATGCCTTTGGAGGGACAATAACCATAACCAAAACTACTCGAAGAAGGAAAACAAGCAATTATCCAAATAAGGAAAACAATAAAAAAATAAAAGGATCAGAGAACAAAGGACAAACTACTACCTGGCTTCCCATCTCTTTACTTAATTATGTTAATGGATTATCCCAGTTAAAAACTAGGCTTTAACTCTTTAAATCCTAAGAAATTAAAGGAACAGGAAAAGATTTTGCAGACTCCAATTTTCCCTACACAAAATATAATTCTACTCAGGCAAAAAGCAGGGCAACATGACTGGGCCACTTGCAGCAGCAAGTTTCAAGGTAAGAAGGACAACATAGGATTTCATTGGGCCAGCAGCAAGAGTTTCATTAAGTGATCACGCAGAACGTTCACCTGCGTGCTGACAAAGATGAGCCACTATGTCCAAAAAAATGAAACCATATGATAACACAA
Source organism: Pteropus vampyrus (assembly GCF_000151845.1). Classification (NCBI taxonomy): domain Eukaryota; kingdom Metazoa; phylum Chordata; class Mammalia; order Chiroptera; family Pteropodidae; genus Pteropus; species Pteropus vampyrus. Next base: position 6,006,631 of record NW_011888841.1, read on the forward strand.
GTGACATTACTTTTTTTTTTTCCCTGTGAACACAATAAAGCTACTGTCAGCTACACTGCACACATCATAGCTAAACACATTTCAAGACTGGTGACTCCAGCAAAGCTTCGCACACTCTTCTTTATTGCCAATATTGAAGATTCATTCTTGTAAGATATTACTTATCACTTAAATCTAAGTGCTGGATGCATTTTCCAGCATGTATTGACATTATCCTTGTATATAAATTCCTGTGAGATGAACCGATAATTTAGAGCCTGTGACTACACAAAGTCAAGGCTTCTGGCCTGGGTGAAAGCAAGATGTGCAGTTATGTGAGATGTAAAAGTCAAGATATCATTACAGAAAATGTACTTTTGGAGAAAATGCTATTTTTAATTAAAAAGAAATTTTTACATTTTCCATCACATTTTTAAATGCTTCATCTAAATGAAAAATAATAAATTAGAATTATTTTTTGCTTGTAATACAAATATAAAATAATGAGAAATGATTTATAGAGGGCATCTGAATTAAGCAGACCAACAAAGTGATATCAATTATATTTTGGAAGGTATGCTTCACTAGTCAAATATATTTTATAACTTGATAATTCCAAATTATTTGGCCACAATAAATCAAATTTAGAGGAAGAACTTTATCCAGTTCATAAGAATTCTATAGTGGAATTTTCATAAGAATCATTAGGGGGATTTTTTTTTTAATGATTTTAAAAAATTATTTTTAATTGTGGTAAAATACACATCATAAAGTGTAGTCTTAACCATTTTTATGTGCGCAGTTCCTAAGTACATTCATGTTATGGTGCAACCTATGTCCAGAAGTTTTTCCATAGTATAAATCTGAAACTCCATGCACATGAAGCAATGATTCTCCATTCCCCATAGTGTCTGGGAACTATGAACTGTCCCTACAAACTTGACTAATCTAGGTTCCTCATGTAAGTGGAATCATGTAATCTTTGTCTTTTTGTGACTGGCTTATCTCAGCATAATGTCCTCAAAGTTCACCTGAGTTGTTGGGATTTTCTTCTTTTGTAAGGCTGGGGGAAAAAAATGACACCATGGCACCAAAAAAAATGACATCATGGCACCAAAGAATACAGCATAGATAACACACATTCCTTGTGTGTGTTATCAATGACAGCACACACACACACACGCACACACTACATTTTGTTTATCCATTTATGTATTAATGGGCGCATGAATTGTTTCTACATTTGGCTATTGTGAATATTCTTTCTATGACCATGAGTGTACAGATATATTGCCTAGACTCTGAATTCAATTGTTATGGGTATATACCCAGGATTAGGATTGTTAGATCACATGGAGTTCCAGTTGTAATTTTTTGAAGAACCAACATACTGTTTTCAACAGTGGCAGCACCATGCACAATGAACAAGGGTTCTAATTTTTCCATATCCTTGCCAACATTTATTTTCTGCTAATTTTTGATATTAAACATCCTAATGGTTTGTGAGATGGTTTCTCACTGTGGTTTTGATTTGCATTTCCATGATGATCGAGGATATTGAACGACTTCTCATCCATTGTTGGCCATTTGTATTTCTTTGAAAAACGTCTATTCAAGTTCATTGCCCCCTAATCGTGTGTGTGTGTGTGTGTGTGTGTGTGTGTGTGTGTGTGTGTGTGTGTGTGCTGTCATTGATAATGCATCTAACAAAAAATATGTTGTTTTGCCATCTTTATTTTTTATTAGACTTGATTCTTTTTAGAGCAGTTTTACATTCATGGCAGAATTGAAGGGAAGGTACAGACATATCCCGCATACTCCCATTATCAACATCCCCACCAGACTGGCACATTTGTTCCGACTGGTTATCCTACACTGAGACATCATTGTCACCCAAAGTCTGTGATTTACATTACAGTTCACTTTTGGTATTCTACATTCTAAGGTTTGAACAAATGCGCAATGGCATGTATCCATCATTATAGTATCTTACAGTGAATTTCACTGCATGAAAAGTCCTCTGTGTTCTGCCTACTCATCTCTGTGCCGCTCCCCGCCCGCCCCGAACCCTAGCAACACTGATGTTTTTACTGTCTCTATAGTTTTGCCTTTGCCAGAATGTTACATGGAATTATATAATGTACAGTTTTTTTCAGATTGACTTTTTTTCATTTAGTAATACTCATTTAGGGTTCCTTCATATTTCATGGATTGATAACTCATTTTTTTTTAAATGCTGAATAATATTTCATTGTCTCGATGTACCACAATTTATCCATTTAACTACTGAGGGATATCTTGGTTGTTTCCAATTTTTGACAATTTTTAATAGAGCTGCTACAAACATCGATGTGAAGGTTTTCGTGTAGACAAACATTTTTATCTTCTTTGGAGAAAAACCAAGGAGTACGATTGCTGGGTTATATGGCAACATGTTTAATGTTAATATGCAACCGCACACTGTCTCCCAAAGTGGCTGCATCATTTTTCAATCTTACCAGCAATGAAAAAGAATTCTGATGGTTCTACTTTTTTATTATTATTATTTAATTTTATCATTAGTTTCAAGTCTACAGTCATATAGTACATCGGTTGTTCCGTGTTCTTGTCAGCACGTGGTGTTGTCAGTTCCGGATTTTAGCCATTGTAGTAGGTGTGTAGTGGCATCTTGTTGTTGTTTTAAGTTGTATTTCAGTCATTGAAAGGATGAGGAGCATCTAGGATATGCTGTTCTCCCTCTGTGTATCTTCTTCGGTGAGGTGTCTCATAAGGTGTCTGGCCCATTGCTGACTTGTTTTCTTATTGTTGAATTTTAAGAGTTCATTCAATGTGTTTTTTGCAAATATTTTTGTCTTCTCATTCTCTTGGTATTACCTTTCACAGAGCATAAGTTTTAAATTTTAATGCAGTCCAGCTTATCTATTATTTTCTTCATGAATTATGTTTTTGGCATTGTATCTTAAGCCATGCCCATACCCAAGGTCACGTAGGCTTTTCCCCAATGTTATCTTCAAGGAGCCTTATCATTCTGGAAGCTTTGTTTTGTTCTGTTTTTATGTTCCCCTTTGGTTTCTATACAGTCAATGCCACTCAAATCCCATATACTTTGAAACACTCTTTTTTTTAAA
>NW_011888841.1:6009787-6017642 GCF_000151845.1 Pteropus vampyrus
TTGTTTTCTTATTGTTGAATTTTAAGAGTTCATTCAATGTGTTTTTTGCAAATATTTTTGTCTTCTCATTCTCTTGGTATTACCTTTCACAGAGCGTAAGTTTTAAATTTTAATGCAGTCCAGCTTATCTATTATTTTCTTCATGAATTATGTTTTTGGCATTGTATCTTAAGCCATGCCTACACCCAAGGTCACGTAGGCTTTTTCCCAATGTTATCTTCAAGGAGCTTTATCATTCTGGTAGCTTTGTTTTGTTCTGTTTTTATGTTCCCCTTTGGTTTCTATACAGTCAATGCCACTCAAATCCCATATACTTTGAAACACTCTTTTTTTTAAATATTCAGGTAAATGGCTACATTTTCTTTGGAGAAGTAATGAAGGGGTAGTTATTGTATCTTGTGAAGTTTCGTAGTTTTTAATCATGAAGACTTGGCCTCCCTTTCAAAAAAATGATATTCTGATCACCACAGTAATAATATACTAGTCTAAAATCTACAGCCATCTGGGCTGGAGAACAGGGTCGGTTCTGAAAACTGGGCAAAGGATATGATTTTCTAAGTCACTGATGACTGTCTGCTCAGCCGTTCTTGCTAGTCTGGGTTACGTAGGTTAATATACAGCTTATGTGGGTTACGGCAACATTCGATTGCCATCTGGTCTTGTGGAGTACTGTGGTAAATTCAACTCCCTTTCCTTTTGTTTCAGAATCCTATTGTCATCAGACTAAGTTTTACAGCAGAATCTTTATTGTCAACACATGACTGATAAATGACAGCCCACACTTAGCTTCTCAACAATGCTGGAACATTCTATCCATCCCAGCATTAGTGCATTTACAGCATTAGTGAGGTGAGTGGCTTCCTAAGTATCTGAGTCAGCAAAGCCATTCTAACAGGCTCAGCTCCCTGAGTTTATTCTGTCAAAACTTTGTCATAGGTATGATATCTCCTCTCTCTCTCTCTCACTCTTATATACACACACACAAATATGTGTGTGTATATGTATGTGTGTGTATACACAAGCATGCATACATATATATACATACACTGTATCCAGCATTTGTGTGTGTGGTGTGTATGTGCGTACACTAATATTTACCCTTTTGATGGGGCCATCCATAAGTGGGTTAGGTTTGCCCACAGGTGCACTTCCGAGGATGTTAAATCCTGAATCACAGCAGTTTAGAAAAGAATGTAGGTAAAAGTTGCACACGCATAAACATGTAGCCTGTGCAAAATAAAGCTGAATTTGGACTCACCATCATCTTTAGATGGCACTGCCGCTAACGATGGAGACTGATATGTGGTCAAAGGGACCGGCAGTGGGCTTGGCAGTGTTGTGACAAGTGAGGCCCTGTGCACATAAGCTTAAATGATCCCATATCAGTTAGAGTGAGACAGATTCACTAACAAATTATCTCAATATCTAAATGTCTTTAAACGACAAATGCTCGTTTTAGTCTCTTCTCATCCTCCATGTTCATCCTCCGCAGCTGGAGGATGCTATCCTTGCTATCCTCATTTGGGGATGAAAACCAAGAGAAACCTCTACCATCTGTCGCTCAGCTGTCACTAAAACAGGGACAGAAAATTCTGTAGCTATCGCAGACTGGCCTATCCAGGCTTCTGCTTATAGTTTATTGGCTAAAGGAAGTGGCATGACTCTGCCTAATTTAAGGAGGAGGAGAGATGCAATCCTCCTGTGTATCTAGAAGAAAAAAAGTGGGAAATACTTATGAGAGCAGCAATAATGCCTACACTGGGGTTGGTGTATTATGGAATCCATCTACTAATTCATGCTAGACTAATGAGACATTTTAAGAAAAGTTAATTCATTATGTCAGTGTTTATATTATAGAGGTATATTTTTAAAAACTTGAATTTTCCCTGGAGTCCAAAAGGAAAGAAAGCTTTTAACCCTCTTTCTTTTCTTGGAGCATTCTCTTGAGAAAGCATGTAACTGTACATTCATTTTCTGTTTCTTTGACATATAAGTAATACTTTCTATGAGCTAAGTGAACTTCTTACTAGTTTTAAAACTTAGGAGCCATCTCTTTGAAAGGTAAACATTAAGGAAAAAACATTACCACATTATAACCATTTGTCATGAAAAAGGGAAAAGTTTCGTCTTCCTTTGGATAAAGACAATTATCCAAACTAACATAGATGGACATCCAATTACCAGGTAAAATTCAGATTAACCACATATAGCAAATGATGTTGTCAAGTCCTCTCATACGAGGGCAAGTTATCATTTATTTTGAGAATGTGCATGTAATGGATTGTATCTGTCCGTCGATATGAAGGGGTGAGATTTCCTTCTGTCTTTTCAATCTCATTAACGGACTGCCTGTGATGCACTAACAGTTTTGCTCAAGGCTTATTCAGTAATAAGCTGGTTTCGTTCTTTTCTCCATGCGTGGAGAGGCTTTTCTGAGTTTTCAGCAAATTTAATTTTTAATCTTCCCTGCCCTCCACAGAATTACAGATAAGAAAATATATATATGTTAGTCATTATTGTCGGGTACGTACATTTATATGTTTATGAGATTTGTCTAGAAGGCAGGAACTAATGGTTTCGAAAACGGAATTGCAGTATGCAAGACTTGTCAGTAAGTAAAAAAGTTACTTCTTGTTAAAAGCAGTAGTTTTGCTCATACTGAATGTATACTAAGAACACAGTAATAATATACCAGTCTAAAATATACAGCCTAAATGAAACAATAAAAATCTAGTGAGTTCATATTCAGTAAATTACATGTACGAGCACAGGGAATAATAAAGGCAGTGATAGTCGTAATATTAATGTTCACTACATAATCTGTGCTAGATTTGTATGAAAAAATCACATATAGTAGACAAAGAAAGCATGTACCAGTAAAGGTGATATGTGTGATTCCATTCATGATGAATGTGTATATGTATGTATTTTACCTACACAAGACTATATGTGATAGTTTTATTTAACCTGGCACAAATTATTATGATATTCTGATCACCATTATAATTATCATTATTGTTATTATTTTTTGCTAATAACTAAATTTATCATTATACATATAAATATGGGGCACGAATGAGCAAGAGAGATTTGAAAAGTAAAATGAGGTGTTCCCAAATTATATTTCAGAATGAGATTTAGGATATAGATTTCTTTCATTCCAGAATACACTATTTTTTTTTCTAAAAAACACATTACCTATTGTAGAAGTATCTGTTTATACTTTCAAATCTAGTACGATAGGCATAATAATGCCCCCCTCCCAATGAACCCTAAATCAAATTCCCAGAACCTGTTAATGCCATACCTAATGTGCCAAAGGCACTTTGTATAGGTGTGACTGAATTAAGGATTTTGAGATGGCAAGATTATTCTGGATTATCCAGGTAGGGCCAATGAAATCACAAGAGCTCTTATAAGGAAGAGAGAGAGGAGAATCAAAGTCAGAGAAGGTGAGGTGACCGTGGGAGCAGAGTCAGAGTCTGAGGGAGAGACTAGTAGGTCCTGTGCTGCTGGCATGGAGCATGGAGGGTGGAGCCAACAGATAGAGGTGCCCCCTGGAAGCTGAAAAATGCAAAAACACAGGTTCTTTGAGCCTCCAGAAGGAATGCAATCAAACCGCCATCTTGACTTTAACACAATCAAAGCCATTTTAGACTTCTGACTTCAAAAACCATATGATAAATTTGTATTGTTTTCAGCATCTGAGCTCATTGCATTTGGTTACAGATGCAATAGGAAGTTAATACATAGGGTGTGCTGAATATGATCCATATATACTTTCCATGCACTCTTCTCTCTTAACCAGTGAACTCCCTGCCTGGCAAGACTATGCCCAATAACCATCTCACTTTTTCCTTTAGCTTCCATTTGCATCACCAAACTAGAGAGCACTGACGGGTGATTCTGAGCACAGGAGAGTGGTTATTCCGTAAGCTCCCTCCCATCAGGTCAGCATCGCAGACTGTATCCCTCCACCGAAGACCACAGCTCTTCTCAAGTGGCTTGCTCTGCACTTCTCTTTGGGTTTTGCTTACTGTCTAAGCCTTTCCTTTCCTCTCTGGGTCTGGGGGTATGGATATCTCCCTAGTGTGACTAGGCCATGCACTGTATTATTCCTTAGGTGGTTTCACTTGAATCCCTGTAAACAGTCCTTTAATTATTAAACAGGGAGCCATGCACGTGACATAACGAATCCACCAGCAAAGCGGTACTGTCTTCAAATTATATCCTAAATTCAACTATTCTTCTCTTGCCACTATCTCAAGCCTTCAGCACTTGTAGCTTAGGGTATATCTGTACTTGGAGTAACATGACTAAAGTTCTATGTATTCATTTTCTCTGCTTGGAACTTGTTGCCCGAGATAGAGAATATTCTGCTTCTGTTAATATTGATGATTGATATTTACACAAGAAAATACATTACATATGTGCATTTATTTCATTTCGGTTTGAGTCTTCGTCACAGTCCTGATACAGGAGAAATGAATTTCATGATCAATTTTTCTTCTATACAAAATAAAACTGCCACTGCTTTAAGGCAGATTTTTTTTTTTTTTCCCACTTCATGCTGAATGAAGTTCTTGGATTAGTATATTAGCTTATTTTTTTCTATACTCTGCCAAGTAATGAGACTCAAATAACTATGTAAATTTATTAATCTTATAAAGCAATTAGTGTAAAACCCAATATCTGTTAAATTATTGCAAAATGAATTAGTTACAACATAACATTTAATTTTCATGATAACCCTCATTTATGTACACAATTTTGATTAAATAAATGCAAAGATGTAATGTATTAAATGGAGCAGCCAAAACCTTGTCCAGATCTTATAAAAGTTCCTTCTATGACCTATGGTTAAAATAATTAATGCATATAAGACATTTAGTACTCTGCCTGCCAAATAGTAAGCAATTGTAAATTATGTATTTCTCCTTCTTTTACCCACTATAGATAGTCAAATGGCTTCTTAAGAATGAAGTGAAACTCCATTCTCATGTACTCCAATATCATTTCATTTAACTTTAAATAAAAAAAAAAATAAAACCTTAAGAAAACTCTAATATTTCTCTTTGTACTTCCCTTAGCTTGTTTCCTTTTATAATATTTATATCACTCTGAGATTGAAAATTATGTTGTGAAGTAAGGGAAAGATAGTCATTCTTGAATGAGATGTGGGAGTAATACACACTGGTTTTAACTTCTTTCATAATTTGACAATCTTGCACGCCTTTAATCAATCAAAAATTTAGAAAGCACTTCTGCTCTGATATAAATTCTAAGGGATATACTATAGCACCTTAGATGGTAGAAAGACAATCATTACAATGTATGATTAATATAGAGATCGGCATACGTTCGCTGGAAAGAACAAGGCATAACCCTTAATTAACTCTATCACTTAGCCAAGTAACATACCATTTTAAGTCTTGATTTCCTCTTTTATGGTATGAATTATGGTGAATATGATGAATGTGATGATGATCACATTCTTATATTTAATTAGTGGCTGTGATTCACAGCCGACATAACTAAAAAATCCAATTATGTAATATATGTGAAAGAATTTTGTAAACTATAGAGTAATTCATGTGTTATGGGAAGATACTCTATGTTCACGGACTGGAAGAACTGACATAGTTAAAATGGTCACATTACCCAAAGCAGCATACAAATTTAATGCAATCCCCATCAAAATCTCAATGGCATTTTTTAAAGAAATAGAACAAAAAAATTATCAGAGCCACCAAATAGCCAAAGCAATCCTGAGAAAAAAGAACAAGACCAGAGGTACCACACTGCCCGACTCCAAGTTATACTACAAAGTGACAATAATCAAAACGGCAAGGTATTGGCAGAAAAACACGCATACCAATGGAACTGAATTGAGAGCCCAGAAAAAAGAAAAAAAAAAGTTATATGGGCATATAATTTCCAACAAAGGAACCAAAAACATACAATGGAGAAAAGAAAGCCTCTTCAATAAATGGTGCTGGGAAAACTGGAAAGCCTCATGCAAAAGAATGAAACTAGACTGCTATCTGTCACCACACACTTAAATTAACACAGAATGGATCAAAGACCTAAATATATTCTTCTCTGTGTCTTTAAAGGAGTTCTGACTGGAAGTGATATTTTACTGGCTTTGAGAAGTTAATGTAAATTCAAAAGAATGGGGCAAAACATTATTACTATGTGACTAGAAAGATCATATCTTACATGAAATGTAATTTATAAAATACTTCCATTGGGTGTGTTTTCTTTACACATTTTGTTGTTGTTAAGTTTCTATGAATATATTAAATAGATACTATATACATTTATATTCTTGCCTTATTTACGTCAAAGGCTTGCACACTATGAACAGCTGCTGAAAAAAGAAGTCTAAATCCCTAAATAATAGAAAAAAGATATAAGTATTTTATATTAAAATGTTTTCCATAACATGAAATTTAAAATGTGAAGTAGTAATTAAAAATGAGACACAAAATGGTTGCATCCAATCAAAACATACTACTTCTCCAGAGTACAAAAAATAATACAATAATTCAAAACTAGAAATTAATATTTTGAAGTAAAACACAAAACTTTGAGAAGCATTTAAATTGAATGGTAAAAAACTTAATTTACTTTTTTTGTTTTTAGTTTTTAAGTGGGGAGGGAAATATATGATTTGGAATAGTTATTTGTATTCTAAATCATACATTAACCCACTATTTAAAAGAAATGAATAATTTGTCCTTGTTATTAATCATTTAGAGAGTGACTTTTACTACTCATTGTAAAAACATTTGATTTTAAAATTACTGTTCTAATATTTTTATTTAAGCAAAATCAGGTCAAAAAGTTCTTGTATAAGAATAATGTTTGACATGGAAAAGTTTCTGAATTCAAAATAATACTTTACTTTAAAAAAAAATCTCTTATGTGTAGACAAGGATAAATGAATCCGACGTGTCCTTGAGCCATGTCTATTGCCCTTCCTTTCTGGCTATTACTTTCTAGACAAACGTCAGTATGTGTGATGACTACGCAGACAGCTGGCCAGTAAAAGATGATGGGCTCCAGCTGTGCCGGGAGAAAGGCGAATTACAGATAGTAACTGGAAATCCACTTACACCTGTATCGGAATATTTTAAAACCAATGACGTGATGGTCTGTTTTTATATGTACCAGGGATACTGGTCAATGTGCCTATCGGGCATCAGTCAAGCAATCAATCTACTCAAAATGGAGCACATGCACACACAAAAAGCAAATACACAGAAAAACTACCCAAACATAAATCTGATCAGGGTAATCATATTTGAGAACTACTAAATACTATCTAAATCTGCCCAGATTGCTGTAACACAATACCATAAACTGGGTGGCTTATAAACTACACAATTGTATTTCTCATATTCTGGAGGCTGTTAAGGGCAAAATTAAGATGCCAGGAGATTCACCATCTGATGAGGGTCCTCTTCCTTGTTCATAAATGACTGTCTTTTCACTCTGTCCTCACCCGGTGGAGAGGACAAGGGATCTGTCTAGAATCTCTTCTTATAAGGGCGCAAATGCCATTCATGAGGGCTCAACCCTCAAGACCTAATCATCTCCCAAAGGTCCCACCTGTAAATGCCATCACATTGTTAGTTTTCAACATGTGGATGTTGTAATGGACAAAAAAGTTAGTTTTATAGCATTTCTCAAATATAAAATGGATAGATAAATACTATCAGAAGTATGTTGAATGTAGGATGACGTAAAGAATAAACTTATCTTGTTACAGCAAACAAAGAAACTGTTATAATTCCTGCTCTCAAAAAAATAGCGGACTAATCATCAATATCCTCTAAAAAGTCATCTG
>NW_011888841.1:6018768-6020304 GCF_000151845.1 Pteropus vampyrus
GAAAAAACTGCAAAAAAGTGAAAGAAATATGTACACAGTAGCTATTTACATTGTCATAGATTATTTATCATCTTGAGTGCCTTGTGCCCTGAGCAGATGTGCAGCGATAAAATATTACTGAATGCCCACAGAAACGAAATAAAGTGGCTTCGGCCCTTTCCTAGTGGATAACCTAGGGCAAGTGCCTTGACCTGAGCTGGACTACATTAGTTTTAAGTTCAGAACTAATGTGTGACACACTCCATGTGGTTGTAATAAGGATTCAATTAAGCCAAATCAGGAAATAACATTTGTGAAACTTAGTAATAGAATTTGCTTAATAAATGTTAGTTGATTTTTAATATTAAGAAGGATACAATTAATAATTTCCTTCGGGCTCCACATCTACAGGGCAACTCCCTTCAGGCATTCTGGCGGGTCATGCTCTTAACAGGTGTCAATTCCCAGCAGGGCACCTTCATTCCAGGCCCTGGGCAGAGAGAGTTCTACTCAGGCACCTCTGCTAGGGCTTCTTACAAGGAGAAAAGGGAAAATCTTGAAGACACTTTTCTGCACTCTGACTCAGTACCCAAAACATTTCCATGTCTAACCCCCTGTTTGTGGTGTACCCCAAAACTCACCCCCCAACTCAGGGTCCATAAGACTGCTGGAATCTTTTGTTCCAGGCTCCCTCCAAAGTGCTGTGACCTATGCTGATCCCCATGATCTCCATCGGGTGATCCTTCTACAGGGAAAAGGGGAACAGGGGTTCCTTTCCCCAGTTTAAGTATCTTGCTTACTCCAGTATAGTAAGTGATTAAAGTCTAAACTCTTTCTTTTCTGATTCTCCGCTTCAACGGGCTACTCTGACACCTGGCAGCTCAAGTGTCTCTCAGCTCAGCTGAGCTCCTGACACACAAATCAAACAAAACAAAACAAAACAAAACAAAACAAAACAAAACAAAACAAAACAAAACAACAGAGGTACATACTTTTTAATTCCTGTATTTAAATAAAATTACTTTGAATGTAATGTAAAACTAAATAATGTATCTTACTTCATAAATATTTTTAGAGTATGATTTTTAATATTATAGATTTTTTTAAACTTAATGACATTTATGAAAAGAATTCAATGTTATAATAAGCATTCCTTCTGGCTTAACGTTAATCTCTTCATGTGGCTATTTTGGACATATGCACACCTTCCTCTTATAAAGAGGGGAACAGCTATTTTTAGTGGGAGCTCCACCTATGAGCCTCATGCGTTTGCTTATTCATTTATTTATTCAAGAAATTGATATTCAGTCCAAAAATGTGCCCGCTGTATTCTTATTACTGGATACATAGCTGTGAGGCAAGACGGAAAGGATTACTTATCTCATAAGTTTTACGTTTTAGTGGCATGTAGAGGACAGCTGGGACTCAAAAAGCCACATCCTACTGATCAAAGCCACAGAACCCTGCTTGGATTCTCAGACTCTAGCTAGGGGAGGAAACGGATCCCTTGTCTCCAGGAAAAGAATGTGAAATCATTTGCAGCTATGTTTTCGTGTG
>NW_011888841.1:6025448-6026789 GCF_000151845.1 Pteropus vampyrus
TGCAATCCAGGCCTCGCTTCCTTTGAGCCCCAGTCCCTTGGTCACCTCAAGGAGGGGATGTGTTTCCCATATGTTTTACTTTGAGAATGTCTTGTCCACACACAGCAAACCCACCTCACCACCATCCTGAACTGGCAGGTCCAGGATGCAGCTAACGCTGCCTACACCTGCCTCACCCCGAGGCCTAGAGGGCAGGGTCTGCCTTGCACCCCCAGATGGTAAATGGCTCAATGTCATGATCACGGCTCAGGAGCCCCTGCCTTGTTGCTACCCTGAGTTCAGTCACAGCTGGTGGCTTTGAGGGTCTGAGTGACAGCGGCAGTCTTGTTCCTTTGAGGCTTACAACCATGAAGCTACAAGGCTGCGGCCATGGCGCACCCTTGCAGACAACCCACCCTCTATCCCCTACTGCCCATCTTGCTGTGCCAAAGTGTTTTTTACATTTAAGAAAAACAAATTTTTTTTTTTAAAAGATTGTTAAGAAAATGGAATCCGGTCTCTAAGGCCATTTTTCGAGGTTTGATCTGGCCCCACGTGGGTTCTTCTGGGCCATCTTTTCACCTGATCCTCTCCGTTTCCATTCCAGTTGTTTGGAATTTAAACTGTGGCTCTCACAAAGGTGTCCTCCTGCTCTCAGTTGCTTGTCCTGGGCCAGGGCAACAGCCCGCAACCACCTCAGCTTGTCTCTATTGCCATAAAATCTCAACCTGTGAGTAATGTTCAGTTAGGATGTCAGGGCTCAGTGTTCTTACGATGCTTTCCTGGTGGGGTACATGGAGGAGAGGAGCCCCAATCGCTCCCTGTCTGTTGCCTGGGATAGAGCTTCTGCAGCAGAGCTGGGAGGACAGGAAATGCCGATGACCACCTGTCCTGGAGGTCCATGAGCCCGAGCCTGGGATCTGGACAGGGAAAACCCTGAGGTCCTGGCTACAGCACTTGAGCAGGGACACTGTCATGCTGAGCCCGCCAGGCTGGAGAGTGTTGTGGCTCATGTGCCACAGTCCCATGATGGTCTTACCAGTATTTAGGAGATTTCTTCTTTTCTTCCATACATTGTTGTATTATGTCCTGAAGATGATATTTAGAGGCTTCAAATGTTTGCCTTTTTATACTTTTCACTTTATGGCTGTTCCTCTTGAGAAAGGGTTCTCTGCCATTCCACTGCCATTAAAGGAATTTTTTTCAAGGAATATAGTTCTCATTATTTTATTTGAACAATTATATGTGAAATATGTTTTGGGGAAAGAACTATTCATGATATTCATGAGTATATTAAGTCATGAAACACATGTGACATATAGCATAGGAGTTAGCATCTAAGTGGTTCTTTATAAATTACTC
>NW_011888841.1:6026839-6028985 GCF_000151845.1 Pteropus vampyrus
ATGATCACATTTTTCCTACTTGCTTGAATTAAAGAACTCATTTCTAAATCCTTTGATATGTATGTGCATGTATATTCATACTTATTAAGTTATATGTATACAATTTGTTGATACTTTTACAAGTCATCTGATTATGAGCTTTTTCAAGGAAGATATTAAAACTAGCTAATAATAATGATTTTGTATACTATTTGTATTCATTTTCTAGACTAGATTATAAATAATTTGTCACCTTAGTTGACTCATTTGATGATCAAAATAATCTCTACATCTAAATTATTTTTCTTTAGATTTAAATGATTGACCTTTGGTCTACACAAATTAAATTATATGAACAGATTTAGTAACTATTTTATATCAAAACCTATTTTTTACTATAGTAATCATAACATCTTCTCATCTCAAAATGACCCATGATACAGAATTTTGTTTATTAATTATTGCTGAATTTATTCTAATCTAGTCACAAATACTCATATTAGGAACATGGTGGTTATTAGCTCATTTTTTCTTTGCAGTTATATTTTTCTGATATTAGTTTTCTACAAAACACAAATTAAGAACTTTCAGAACATAACATTAACAAGTGAAAAAAAATTTCTAAGTATAAAACATTTTTAATTTCAGATTTATTTGTGTAAAGAGTTAAGGTTGCATGAATGTCATCTCTTTATGAGGTATTACACTTTAGTTTTATTACTAATTTTCCTCTGCATCAAATCAAACACTGCATATGGTTATAACATTGATTTCTTAATTTTGTGAAAATTGCCCTCCCAACAGCTGGTCTCTTGAACAAATGAATATGTCAATGGTTGATTACAGATTAATGAGATAGTTATTTTTCAAAGATGCAACGATTCACATTCAAATTTGGCCTCATCGAGGTTTAGAATGCTTATTTAAAGGGAGCGGTCTTTAACTTATGCACTTAAATATTTTTATTGATATGAAATTGAATGCTTTTGAAGACATAACATACACACTTTAGAAGAAAAAAATGGGACTGAAAGAATTTAAATTTAGTGTTATTGAAAAGCACATCTGCTTTGAACGTGAAGATTTACCAAGACCAGCTTGAAGCAACTGCTAATCAAACTTATCTGAAGGCATCAGACAATACTGTATAATCATATAAACTTATTTAGGGTGCATTTTTAAAACATTTATTCAACTTGTAAAAATCTTAAAGTTGAGTTAAAAATCAGAAAGTGCTCTGAAATTCTCTTTGCAAAGTCACATTCTAAAAAACATGTCATTATGCATTTAAAATGATAAAGAATTCTAATTGTAGTGATAGTTTTTCTTATAGTTTGGGAAACTACAACATATTATAACAATATTTGAAAAATGAGTGTTCTTTTACCTTTTAACTTCTCTGTGTATCAGTTATTGTCATAACTAACCTAACTATCTATCTATATATTTGAAAAATATATTTTATATTGGATCCCAATGGTTAGGTAAGTAACGAGGAAAGTGATTGAGGAGATAAAAGTAACCGATCTATTCTCAGTATTAATACTTTGAACATTGCACTATAGTGCTTCCCAATTTTGAAGAATTTTGCTTTTCTGTATTGCTATGATTGACATATTGAAAGCTGAGCATAATTTGAAATTCACTTCAGGTTTGAAGAAAACCACTACTAAGCACACAATATTTTAAGAAATATAGATACAAGACCTCCAGAACTGAAAACTCTCCTAAAAAAATGCAAGTGTCGCATGTGCTCCAATAAAATCTGTCTTTTCACAAAATCACTATTTAAATTCCTATAGATCTTTAAATTTTAATTTAAGCAAATCTAAGTTTTGATTACTTAAACCTTTGTGTATTCTGTCACATAATTTCTCTACAATTTAGCAAAAATATCAGCTGGGATCTTTATTTTAAGGAACTTAAAAGTAATGGAAGCATGAAGTCTTCTGTAGTCTTGACTATAGAAGACAAACCTTTCTAAATGTGTGTTAGGTTAAGTCCTCACAAACAGCCCTCTAAACAACAGGTACATATTTCTCCCATCTCTTGAAGTTGGAAGCCTGAGAACAAAATGCCAGCAGGGTTCAGTTCTGGTGAGAACCTTCTTCCAGGTTGCAGATTGCCAACTCTCCCTGCATCCTTACATGACAGAGAGCAGAGAGAA
>NW_011888841.1:6035185-6073414 GCF_000151845.1 Pteropus vampyrus
TTATTTTTATCTTTAAATGTACTCTAGGGGTGATAGACAAAACCTCTCTCAGAGCTAGGGTAATTGGGGTGAAGATCAAGGTAGGAGATAAGCCAGCACTTAAAGAATTCCAGTGAGAGAAGAGAATCCTGAATGAGTGAAATAATGAACATTTTTATAAATGAAAATCTCAGAATTAGTAAAACATGCCAGAAATGCTTAGTGGCTAATGCTTTATTAGTAGCAAAACTGAAAAATCATTTTTGAAAGACGAGTAGAATTCAGACTGCAAAAAACCCTAAAAGTATCTCTCCAGTAGGCAGTAAGGAACTCTGTATGCATCTCTTATGGCTTTGTTCTGTTCTCAGGGATAGATGAAATTGAAACATTAAGGAACTATCAGTGGATATTATAAATTCCAGACAGAAGAGACTTGGGCAGAGCCACAAGACAGGGCCAGTTTCAATTATCTAACTCTGAGTTGACAGGAGCTGAACAAGAGAAGCGGCTGTGGGGATGGAAAGAAAGAAGCCAGCTGTGAGAAAGTCATGGAGACAGGGCCAGCAGACCTTCAAAAGGAGATGGACGCAGCAAGCATGACCAGAGCTTTACACAATAAGATAGAAAAAAAAAAAAGGGAAAACACACACACACACAAACAGGAAAGTAGTTGATCGTGGGGATTTGAGATCTATGCATCTAGGCACAAATGTTTATTGCTTCAGGGTAATAGTCTGCACTACAAGAAGATCTAAAATCTAAAGTAATAAGCAGAAAATGTGGTATATTATATCCAGTGATAATAAAACTGCATAGCCTCAAGTGCCTGCTGTGAAATTTCCTTTATAAAACATTAATTATATGAATCTGTCACATTAAGCAGTTCTTGGAAAGAATTTTTATGTTCTACTCAGAAAGCTGGATTGATTTTTTCCTACTCATGAACAATGAGATTTAGTTAAAATACTGCTTCTCAAGGATTTTAACTTTCATGTGTAAGGGATTATTTAATATTGGCTATCAATTTAGGTAACAATTATTTCCAATGGGTAATCTGTTCTTAAGATATATGCAACTGATTAGAAAAATCCCTGTAGGTTGAATACTTAATTATGAACAGTTCAATTAATTTAACTTCCCCTAATATCTACAGTCTGAAATTTTGCAGAAGTCAGAAAAATACATTTCTCCCATTCAAGACACACGGTTTATCAAAATTACTCAATGTGGAAAAATGTTATAATTCCTAACATTCTGGAAATTTGTACATTTGGCAAACTGTAATAGTTCTTGTGATTTAGCTGACTAGAAATTTATTAATTTTCATTTCTAGAACTAATTACGGCCTTTTCTACTTCCTATTCCCCTCATTAGAAAACTCCAGTAGACATCATCAGTCAGTTCACGACTCACTGTTCCCACTAGTTTATGTGCTGTGTCATAGCCTTGTGAGTAGTGAGGGACTCCGTTGAATGAGGGTCCCTAAAATGTATATATTATGATAAACCTGCCCCTAAAAAGACAATAGTCATTAGATATTTAAAGCATGAGACAAATCAATTTTACTGCAGGAAAAAGCTTTATAAGATGATGTACTGAAAAATTTAGATGAACGAAGGGCCTCTTTTTTCATTATGTCTTAATAAAGCCTATGGCTAGAAAGTGATGTATTTCTGCCCTTTGATTTTATATTACCAAGTTAGCTTATAGAATGTTACCAAAAAATAAAACTTTTCATCCTTAATACCTGGAACGCAATATTTTAGCTAATAATATACCAAATGTCACATCGATATATCTCTTGGATGGAAGAGAGGACCCATGACAAAAATGAAAGCAGACATTGTTTTGGTGGAAAACTATTTGTAACACAAACATTTCACAAAAGGTGAATATTAACATATAATGAATCTCTACAAAGCAGGAAGGAAAAGGACAGATAACAAAAAAAAAAAAAGCAAATGATAGGTATAGTTCAGAAGCAGAAAGCAAAATGTTAGTGAATATTTCAATTGTAGCAGCTTCATTAATTATCAGAAAGAGGCAGGCATGGCCAAGTTCTGACCATGGCTACGTAAACAGAGCCAACTGTTGGGTGAGAATGTGTATGTCCAGTTATCTACTAAAACTAAATGAGCACCTATCATGTGACCCCATAATTCCATCCTTGGGTGTATACTCAAAAGAAATAATAGTGATCTTTAAAATCATTTAAAGTAACCTGTTATCTCATTGTCCTGGGGCAGAGGTCAGAAGATACGTGCTCTCCCTACTTGCTGTATGAATTGGAAATTTTGCCTTGACTTGAAATTATGTGGGCCTTAGCGTTTTTACCTTAGAAATTAGGAAAGTGCCTTTAGCTACAAAACTATATGAATCTATAGTTCTATAAGCAATTAGCAATGCTGTTGAAACTCATGATAGTTTTTCCTTCACCCAGAAGGAAAATGCTCAATGCTGTAGATCACTAAATGACAATTATTAGTTCAACAATTATCCTGTTTGGGTGACACTGACACTTTATGAATTAATGTACTCTTACGTTATATTAAAGAATTATCAATATAATAAACATTCTTGTTTATCTGAAATAGTAGTGATACTCACTAACAGGTAAATATGTTCCTTAATATCTTGAATACATGGAATTTCATTACAAAAAGGAGAAACTCTGTTAGTATCTTTTATTCCTAAACATTCACACCCTTACTTAGTCTCTGTTATTTCAGATTGCTTTCATTTCTCCTATTAGGCATCATAAATTTTTAAAAAAATTTTTCCCCCATAAAACAACATTGGCTGAAAATAGGAAGGGAGAAATAGTCAACATTAAATAAAAAATGACAAACTGAAACTATTCGATGATGTCAATATTTCTCTCCTAGGAAGGAATCAGTTAGAAATAAATCCCTTCTTTCACAATGCTTCTATTCAGATAATCTTGCACAACTCAAATTTAATATGAGGCAAACAACTAATAAAATGGCCTTTGACATGTGTTTTTTTGTGGGTGTGCTTCTGACTTGCAGTCTCTTATTTGCCCCAGCTGAAAGTCTTAAGCCTGATTTCCATAGACTTCAATTCTAGTTGGGCTATTTTTAAAAATGAGGATCTAACAGGCATTTCTCTTAAACAATCTGGTTTCATCCATATGTAAACTTTTATAGAATACAATCATGTTAACTTTTTTTTTTCAAACCTCTTTAGTTTACTTTGCTGCTGTTTTACATAAACTACTGCAACGAATATTGCTACCAGTCTTCAGTCTTACCAGTCATGAAATTTTTATTAAAACGGTTCTGTTTGGCTTTGCTTTTATCATTGGAGATTTTTGTTCTAGTGCTTCATTGATATTTTCAATGCATGTCTATTGGAAACATCTAGGATCTGTATGTATACAAAAACAAGAAATATCTGAAAGTAAAAGTTTCTTTATGATTGATACTGATGTCTAACTTTTGTATTTACCTAGTAAGACTTACCCACTAGCAAACTTTTTATCTGTGTACATAGTAGTATATAGTAGTATATATGTGTTTCTGTATATATATATGTGCATATATGTATACTTTATTTTATACATATACATGTTATATATAAAATGCACATGTATGTATGTATAAAAACACATGCGTAGTCTTGCTCATTATCAACATCCACCACCAGAGTGGTACATGTGTAACACTGACACATCATAATTACTCAGAATCCATGGTTTATATTAGGATTCACTCTTGGAGTTGTATATCCCATGGATTTAGACAAATATACAATGACATGCATCCATCATTATGGCATCATACGGATTCTTGTCACTACCTTAAATAAATATATTTGTAAATTACTTATGTATATAAAATTTTATTACATTCTTAAGACGGCACTTTGCCTTCTTAAGCATGAAGTCAATTTTTTTTTTAAATTACAGAATAATCACATCTCTGGGTTTTCATTAATTAATCTCTAATTCATCTCTGAGCCCTAGACTATTAGTTGTCAGGATTAACAATATCATATTATTTTTCTACAGCCTCTGTAAGGTTTTTTAAGAATCTGGGAATACTCTGAGGTTCCTGAAAATTTAAGAGAACTTCAACTATCTTTCCATCGTAATGGCCTTTGATAATGCCACTGTTAAAGACCATACAGTTCCTGGGACACTCAGTTCTTTGTCATAAGTGAGAAGCTTTATAAAACACGAGCCCTATGCCTAGAACTGATCTATTCCAAATTCAGCCAGAGTCACAACTCAAGAGTCTTATCCATCCTTCTATACTGTTTTCCTTTTCTTCCTAGATGCCTAGTGCCATCGATTCTTGAGAAACACTACTGGACTTTCTGTGGTCTTAACTGTGGCACAACTTGCCTGATAGGAGAGAACAAAGTCTGGCTATCCATTTAAAAACAGAAGATAGGACGTTTAGATTTTTAAAAAATCAAATGGCTTATGTTTCAACACATTGTACCACTACTACTTTAAAATGCAGTGTCCTGCAATGTAGGAAGCAACTGGATTATCCTGTAAAATGCTTATTCTCTCTAGGAAGTATTATTACTTCCAACTTCTAAAGTTACATCAAAAGATATTTCAGCATTGCTTTCTATATTGTTGTTTGTAATGTATTCATTTTATATCGCTCACTTAAAATTATTAATGCACAAAAAGGAAAACAAAATGAGCTGCCCGTTTGTGATAGGAAACGGTTTTGATTTTTTTATGCAGATTAGTATTGATTTTTCCGTCAGATGTGTGTTAAAGTAATATGTTGTGTCTGTTTCATAATTGGAATGAAGTAACTTATTTATTCATTCAATCATTTATCTTGCTCTCTGTGATCAATAGATACATAAATAGATGTAACAAAAATAAAAAACAAATATATAATCTGTACCAGGCACCCTACTAAGCAGCAGGACAAAAAAGGCCCTCTTAGAGATGATAGTTTGTGAACACTAAATCAAAAGGATCTGCATGTTTTTGTTTACATCGATGTGTGAAGCGCACTGCAAAAAGTTGTTTATGTAGGGTATTAGTAACTGTTCCATATATACAGCTGTTATATAGAATATAAATATATACATCTGATGGCCAAATGCAACTGAGGAATGGCACATTAAACACAGCCCTGGATCTTTGCTGAAGGATTACTTTGTATACTAAGGCGAACGATGAACTTCTTGAAGAGGATAGAGTCTATGCAGCATTTCCACACATATTTGAGATTACAATAGCCACTCTAGTTTTTTTCGCTTAATATTTACATGTTATATTTTTCCATGTCATTACATTTAACCTTTCAACATCTTTATATTAGTACTGGGTTTCAATAGGCAATCTATAGATGTGTCTTTTTCTTTATCTCATATGATCATCTCAATCATTAATTGGATCTTTAGACTATATGTAATGCCATTATTCATATATTTGAATTTAATTATACATTCTTATTTTTCTTTTATTTCTTATATTTGCTTTTTGTTGTCTTTTTTTCTTCTTTGCATGCCAGCTTTTGGGTTGACAGTTTCCTTTTTATTCCATTATGCTTCACTGTTTGTCTATTATTTACAGCTTTAAAAATAGCGGTAAACTTACAATAGAATCAATGCAATTCCTCCTTCCATTCCTCTATGCTCTTCTGCTTATATATAGCTAATGTTATTTATGTTATTAGCCACTAAATTTATTTGTAATGTTTGTTCTTTAGAAGGTCAAATTTCTATTGAAACAAATCTAAATAAGAAAAAAAGCCTATATAGTTATCATCTTTTTTACCATTTCCAGAGATCTTTATTTATTGGGCAAATCCATATTTCTGTCTGTTGTCATATTAATTTTATATAAAAAGGATACTTTAATATTTCTTAGATCTGTTGGCAGTGAATTCTCTCAGCCTGTATTTCTCTAATAAAAAAGTCTGTCTCTTTTTTTTCCTTCTTCCTCTGTATACAATGTTTTGCTGCCTTCAAGATTTTCTTTTTATCATTGGTTTTCAGCATTTTGAATATGCTGCATCTTGACTGTGCAGTATGATTGAGAGTATGAGTACTCTCTACAACTCTGCCTAAAACTTCCTCACTTTTCATAAAGTTCAACCAATTTAAAATTTGATTGTTAGCACAGAAATGACACAAGTAATAATAACATAATTAGGCTATGTAGACTGCAGTCAACTTTTTATTTAATATTTTAACATTTATGAAGACAGCGTAATGTTTAATAGTTAAAAATTACTGGAATGCTTCAAGTACTTTCACTAATATGCCTCAAGCAGCTTTACAGGGAATCCACTTGTCTGATTTAGATAGTAAATAGTTTGCCTTTTGCATCATTTATCTTGTATGAAAACTCATTAACATTATCCCCCAAATATTTGTGTAATCCCCAGATATATAATTAAAATAAAAGACAATGTGACTGGATTCTTAGTTCAGCATGCCACAGAGACTTTTTTTTCAGACCCAGGGTGTCAGAAGATTAGTTTCATTTAAGGAGATACCAAGTTGGAAGCAGAACACACAATGCAGAGACAGTGCCGAGGGATCTGACCTACACCATAGCTCCAAAGAGCTAATGTTCTTATTTCCTTTTCATGGATATAGAAACTGAGTCTTAGAGACGTTAATTAATTCACCTGAGATCACACAGGTACCAAGGGGCAATAGATGATAGGTAATAGTTAGGTTCCTCATATACATAGGTGAAATTAAGGATTAAAGATGAGTAATCAGCACTGTGTTTATCTGAGGAAAGAATACACTAAGAACACATGCCAATCCAGATATGTTTCTTAAGCATACGTTTTTCACTGTTCCACCCAAATTTAAAAGAGTTTGAAAATTATATTTAGTGAGTATATTTAAATTCTACGAAGCCTTGAAGTGCCCTATAATACCTGGAAAAGCAAATTCATAAATACGTGAACTAATGTAAGCACATTCCTATGTTTACTGCTTGGCTGAAGAGCAATCAGAGATAGCAACCAGCTGAGAAGTAGGACGATAGCAGGGACTGATAGCGTATATCTACAAAAGCGGCTCTCAAGGGGGCATCAAAGATTTGAGAAGTGCCTCACCACATTTATTCAAAATAGATATGCCTTGCCACCCTGTGGGGATTAGGCACATCATGATCAGGGCCCATAAGAAAAGAAATGCATCTTTACTTGCAGTTGTGGCTAAGACAACGGTTACAGTTACGTGAAAGCAACTTTCAAAGTAATTATTACTTTCTGCACCTAGGAACACTTGAGTGTACACTCTAAAAGTGGAGTATCTGGGGCTAGAGAAAAGGCATCTGTGAGGAAAAGTATCTGGGTTAAACTATGCAGACGTTATTGTTTATCACAGTAATCTATAAGGAGACTCGAATCCAGTTAATGTAGTTTTATACACTTTCCCCTAATACTTGGTTTGAAACAGGATGGAAAGAATTTAACGCTTTGTAGAAAATGGAATTAAAGTATCAATTGTATCCCCAAAAGATTAATTCTGAGACCATGTGAAATTTTGGATGATTTAAATCCATTACTGTTCTTGCCAAACTAGACCCTATTATAGGCTATTCTTCCTCAGATAAACACAGTGCCAATTATTCGCATTTTATCCCTAATTTCACCTAAGTATATGAGGAATCCAATTACTATATATCCTCCATTGTTGAAACTGCTGTATTAATTTTAAGGTATTCCTGCAGAGGGTGTTGAAAATGCATTCAGGGAGTCCAGTGCTTTTCAAAACGTGTCATGTCCAGGGAAAAATTACAACATAGAAAAAAATAGCAAGCAAGCGAGAAAGAAAGAAAGAAAATGTTATTCAAATAGAGAAAAAAAAATAAGAAATTTAAATTTTTACCATGTATATATGACATATCTTGGAGAAAGAAAATAAAACCATGCCTCCTTACAACTTGTTTAAATGCATAAATCTTCTATATAAGTTTAGGCTTGTTTAAAATAATAAATGACAGCTATGCACTTCTTATTTTAAACTTTTAAATTATATAAATGTAAATCTACAAAAATGGAGAGGTATTTTCATATGTAATTATCATCAGCAATAGAGAAAGGATGTGATTTTGCTTGATGCCATTTAAATGTGGATATTGTTATGCTTTGAATTCATCATTTTTATGATAATGGAGAAAAAAAAGAGTAAAATTATTCAAATTTGAGCATTTCTTTCCACAATTTGGGGACTACAAATTTATATTCCTCTTAGAACTGTTAATGATGTCGTAGGCAGAGAAAGTGTTCCACATGATTTAACAAAGATGGATAGGAAATGTGTTTAGAAAAATTATATTGCATATAAATTTCAGAGAGTTTAAAGAATTTTTTGGAAAGATTGTATGAATTTTTGCCAATCATTTGAGAATCAGAGGAATATAACCAATTCCATTCATTTCTATGCTCAATTTGGTTAAACTCTGTAAATAAATCTTAACTAATCTCATTTTTCTGTCAAGTCCATAGCCAATGGTTTTGAAGATTCATTGGCTACCATATGTTAGCACAAAAAGTTTTCCAGAAGGAGATTTGAATTCCTAGTTCATAGTACTCATCTGGACATATGTCAAGACATCTGTTCTTCTTTTTGGGTAAACAACTCTAGTTTTTAAGTGTCTATATAAGCTCTCAAAAATCTCACAGAACATTATTTAAAGCAATATTTCAAACTGTCTTTCAAAGATGTTCTAGAACAGGACCCGAGACATATAGTGCATCTCGAGGAAGTGCCATGTACACTTTGGAGAATATGTTAACTACATCGACTTCTATAAGTATATCACTCTTTCATATTAAATAAAAAAAAATGTTTAGGTATAATGAAGCCAAGACTAACTAGTATCACAAAAATATGGGATTTATTGGAAAACAAACAGATTTATTTGAAAATAGTTATGTGCTTTTATTTAAATTACTTAAATGTTTGTTTTGACATTTCTTTATGTATGAAACTCATTTAACATAAATTATGCAAGTTTCCTTTCTTTTCTGTGGTCAGTTGATGGGTATAGATACATCATCCATAATAAGTAACTTATTAGAAAGAACTTTTCGGTAAGTTTTAAAGAAAGCTCTTTGTGAAAAAGAAGGCCATGGACAACGTCCGTTATTGGCACTCACAATGCATCAATAAATGTGCTCATGGACAAAGCAAAATAATTTTTACAGACAAACGTGTCACAGTGTAGCTGTTTCCATGAAAATCAGACATGGATCAGACTCGGAAATATTGTCTTCAAAAAACTATATGATATGAATCTTTTCTGTAAAGATGTCTCTCTGCACAGTGTTACCTTTTACTACTAGGCTCCTTTATGAAACTTCATATTATTGAAATCATAGAGAATGTCGTTTTATTTTGTTGGACTGATTTTACTCAAGATTTCTGGAAATTTATCGACGTTTATTAGTTTAATTAAATTTCATTGCCCATTAATATTCAATTCTTTGGACATACTACAATTTTTATTATGAGAGGATGGAAAATTAGACTGTTCTAGTTTAGGGTTATTATGAAGAATGTTATTATGGACATTTGTTTTCATGGCTTTGTTTGGTCATAGAATTTTCTTTACTATGGATAAATATCTAAGAGAAAGATTTCTGGGTCATATCATTAGCATATAATTAGCTTTAAGATTAAATAAGTTGTGAGAGAACATATATTTGCTGTCCCGATATTAGAAGAAAGCATTCATTCAGTCACTGAGAGTGATGTCAGCTGTACATTATTCATAGGCCATAAATGAATGTTAAATTTTATTAAGTTATTTCTTTGATGAGATGATCATATTTTTTTTCCTCTTAAAATGCTACACCAACCAAATATTCTTAAGATAGATCCACTTAGTCATGGGGTATGATATTTATAATGCTGTATTCAATTTGCTAAAATTTTGTTAAATATTTTCATATCAATGATGCATATAGTTCTATAGTTTATTTTCTTGTCCTAATTCATATAGTACTATAGTTTTATTTTCTTGTCCTGGTCTTCATTCCATATTAGGCATTAATTATAAGTAACATATTTCTGCTTAAAGAGATGAGTGGGTTCACTCTGCCAAACCCATAAAGAGAAAAGCAAATTTACAAGATCCTGAGTAGAAATAATGATAACATAGGCTCAGAAAATTCCAAAAAGTAATGAAGATACATGCATGATATCTCAAGCAAAAACAAAGGCAAAGGGCACTAGTTTTGAAGCTCTAAAAGTGAGCTATATTAGATTAATGTAAAGAAAGGTTTCCTTAAAAGTTCACTACATTAGATATACTGGTGCTGTGCTATGGGGTAAAATGAACCAAATGAATCATAGACTAATAATTCAATGTGTAAACTATTTATCACACTGAGTGGATTTTTTCTATTACTCACTCCCATCATTTCTACAGAGCTACAATGAGAAAACCCTTGGACCAGGTAGAAAGAAGTGATGTCACATCCCCTAATGCATTTAGCACAATAATTGATACCAGTGCATATCCATTGTGTACGTCTTATCTCCTGGAAATAGATGGAAGGCAGCCAAAATGTACCAGCCTAAGAATAAATTATATCTCATTTCCTACTACCAAAAGAGTCAATATGTTGCCACACTGCAGATAGTTAAGTTTGCATCGGCGATTGTGAAATATCATTTCACCTAAAATATAGAAGTGTCCCTGAGTGCCATTAAAAAAAAAAAGATAAAATAAAACAAATAAACAAAAACATCAGAGATGAATTGCAACTACTCCTTTATCCTAGTGCCCCCAGACATGATATGTGAGAGCATTACCATTCCTCTCAGCCGTGTTCAGATAGCCACTCGCTTCTCTTCCACCCACAGTTTCATATCTTCTAAATGTATCCTATGGAAGCCTATAACATGCAGTTGTATGTGTCTGGATATTTCACTTATGAAGGTTTTGTTGTGTATAAATACTCATTCCTCTTTATTTGTGTATAGTATTACATTGTGCAGACATACCACATTTTGTTTATGGACTCACCAGTGAGTGGATAGTTTGGGTTGGTGCTATATTTTAAATGCCTGTCTGTGTATCTTAAGAGACAGTCTGTTAATTCTGGCTGTTGCATTCTTATCCACAGGCTGCATCAATATTTTACTCACCCACTCATGCAGTGATGGACAGCTGGACTACAGACAACCACTAATACCACTAATGACGATGGGATGGGCATCTTGGTACAGAGGATCAAGAGGACAGTAAGATAATTTTTCTAGGATTCACAGACCTGCTCAGGAATAAAAATACTGAGTCACAGATTATGTGGATACTTAATTTTCCTGGGAGCCAACAGATTCTCTGATATGTATATGATAGTGTGATACTGGATATGCCTAGCACTTTCTTTTAAAGAGTTACTATTTACTCAAAATAGCTACATTAAAATCGATCAACAATACCACAATTGTTAATTTTTTCCCACAATCCTACTAACACTTGTCTTCATCCACCTTGATATTTTTGTCAGATTACCTTAAAATATAAAATTTTATTCTTATTACTATTCTGGTATTGTCTTAATGATTTTAGCTATATCAGTACCATTCCCTGATATGCCCTCTGCCTGGAAACTTTGTCTATTTACTTTGTCTATTTATATTCATTCACCTAAATCCTGATTTTGATGTAATCATACTAATTCATATGTTTTGCAATCATTTTGGCTTCAGTTGGCATTTGAATTTCTTTAAATGTATTTCCCATTCTGGTTTACAAGGATATTTTTTCTATATTTCCTTTTAGTTTAGGGTAGTAAATTAATCATGTAATGAAGAATTACATTTTCATTTTACCTGTTTTCTAAATACTTTTCTTAAATGATGGTAGAGCCATCTTTATTACATTCTATGTATATACATACAAACATATATGTATC
The DNA here is from genome assembly GCF_000151845.1 of Pteropus vampyrus. Lineage (NCBI taxonomy): Eukaryota > Metazoa > Chordata > Mammalia > Chiroptera > Pteropodidae > Pteropus > Pteropus vampyrus. Next base: position 6,047,059 of record NW_011888841.1, read on the forward strand.
ATGCATATACACACATATGCATGGTGGTTTTATGGGTTATGCCTTAACAACTAATAAGGCAAATCATTCCTAATTCTTCAAAACTAGTATACATCAGTAAGTTTAACAGAGACAGTATCATACTTGTGAAAGTTACCATTGGGGAAGGTACATAATAAACAAATGACAAATACAAAATTGAAAAGTTTTAAATTAATGAAGATAATGGCAATCAATAATGGAAGACAGCTTGGTTACCCTTTGTCAAAAAAGTGACTAGGGAACAACATTTCACAATGTTCACAATTAAGATAGGATCCAATGAATGGAAAGAAGCGAGGCATATAAAAACAAAACAAACTGCTTGCCCTGAAAAATAGTACTAAATCTTTAAATTAAAGAGAAAAAAAAAAGCGAAAAGATAAAGGAGGCTGAGTCCTGAGCCTTGTGGAAGAGAGACAGATTTTTATGCTAAGTAGATGGAAAGTGATTGAAGCTATTTTAGAATGAAAGTGACATGACATGAGTTCTATATACTGTACATATACTTAAAATAACTTTGCTGGGAGGAATATAAGTTAGAAAAGAGAGAAGTGGGGAGGGATAGGGTCTGCTATAATAGCCTAATAAGGTGAAAATCTTGGTTTAGACTAGAATTCTGACATGAAGACAAAATATGTAGGAATGAAGAATGAGTGATTTATATATATATATATATATATATATATATATGTATACACACATATATATAGATTTGTTTATATATATGTACACAAAGGAACTGCTTGCCTTTTTATATCTATCTATCTATCTATCTATCTATCTGTGTATCATCTATCTATCTAAAACGAATAAAATACTGTATGGATAATAGTGGTAAAGTAGTAGTTAATGAAGCTTCTGAGATTTCTAGCTTGAGAACTGGGTAGATAATGGGGCTATCACTATTATTAATAAAGACAGGGAAAGGTATAGATGAGATGTGGTTGGAAAACCAGCTTTGTTTTGGGCACATTATGAGAAAGCTGATGTGGCAGCTGGCAGATGGAATGGCTGGAGGAAGGAATGGAAAGAAAATACATGGAATTGTCGGGACTGGTAACACTGTCGAAAAGAACCTGTGTTGACTGGATCATCAAAAGTATCTCCAGTATGGCCATGCAAACGTTGCTCCACACTACTGTCATTCATCCACAGAAGAGCAAGCCCTGAGGAGAAAGGGCAGTGAAAAAACAGCTTCCTCCCTGTTCAGAGGTCTTGAGCCATTTAAGGAGAACACTTTGGATGGAGTTTGAGATTGAACTTGAAGCCGACTGGATTTTTGAAAATGCAACGTAACTATAGAATGAAGAATTCTCTTTAAAATGTCAATGTTGGCAGGAAAGAATGACAATATAGTATAATTTAAAAAGCAGTGATTAAAAATAAACATTTTAGATCCATATCTCCATTTTCAAGGCACCTAATGAACCAGCTATTTATTTTGCCTTTTAGCTGTTATGTCAGTGATTTTGTTTACTTTTTCAGTAATGACCTTTGCTCATAGCTTCCTTGTTGTCATGGTTTCAACTGTATTGCCAATGATAATTGTACACAAAATATTCTCATTTCTTTCATTCTAAACTGAAATTCTTTCAACAGGAGCAAAATTAGCTATTTCTCAAGGAAATATTAGCCTTATCAATAACTTCTAAGTGAAATAACATTCTTAACTTACATTTAGTCTGTTATAGAAAAATCCTTTAACTTAGGGCATAGTACATAGGAAAATGCATTGATTTGCTGCATTTGTTGAAATGGAAAAGGTAAAATTAGGATAAAAGTGAAAATGGGCAGAACAAAGGAAACTGTGAGCACCAGGAAAAATTTTATCTATTAACAATATTAATTTTTTGCCAATATCTGTTACTGTGAATACTGGAACCATATAAGCTTTTCAACCTCATCTAGGTACATGGATAAAAACATAGTCAAACTGTGTCTGTCTTAAATAAAAATAGCTACAATATCATCCAAAGCTACATCTTAATCAATTGATAGCCTTCCTCAAATTCACCTTCCCCTCTCGAAATGTTAAGTTACCGAATTTTGTTGTTACTCTGTAGTGATTCTCAGAAACACTAAGCCTTCAGCTATTATTAATTGTATCCCTAATGTATCAGAAACTGTAAATTTTCAGGAGCAACGTGCAATCTTGTTAGAAACACTGTTTCATAAAGTTGATTTTTCTATCTTTAGAGTGCTAGTTATTGATCCAAACGCCATAAAAAATTATGAGTTTAGACTTGTTTCTCATTTATCTTCTACAGTTTCTCTTTACTGAGTGGTGTTGGGGAATAGTTGGGAACATGTGGTCGCTGGGTGGCTGCAAGAACTATGAGCACTAAGTGCAGCAGCACAAATAACTGTGCAGATAAAAACAGTTGATGCCTTGTTCGGCCACAATCTTTAAATGCCCTGCTACTTCTTTTTAAATCCGTTAAGTGCAATCATGGTATTTATTTACACCTATTCGTTTTTAACAGTAATAATATCACATCTTAATTTCCACAATGTGAGTAGTTAAAGAAAGAAATGCAATGATAATTAGCAACATCTTAAAAAAAACAGTAGCATGTTATTTTATAGAACAACTAAAAAGTGATGCTCTTGGAATGAGAAAAAGCCAGAAAAATGCTGTCGTTTTAGGTCATTGTTGGATCTATATTTTAGATTATCAATGATCAGATATTTCCAATATTATAAATTTTTAAGTCATTTTTAAAAATTTTCCAAATGATTTGTAGTTCTACTAAGAACAGATTTACTTAATGGATTATTTCTGTAATCAACAGCAAGTGCTAAAATCCAGAAACGCACTTTTTTTCCCTCTAGTTTCTAAACATACGATCTAGGTTTTAAAAACATATAATCCATTATAAAAGTGATAAACTTGATTAACAATTGTGAATTATATAACTGTATATTATTAATGCTAGCTATATCTTTGGTGACTGAACATTAGATACATATTAGTTTTGTTTTCGAAACACCATTGGAAATCTAACAGTGGTAATCTTAATACCAAAAACAAAAATAATTGCAAGATAAAATGAAAGTGAATCTAATTGATAAAATACATTATATAAGGTCAAGATGATTTAAGTGAAGATCTAATGGTAAACTTCAGGCTGCCATAGGTTTATAGATTTTCTAATTAATTTCTTAACTTTCTCTTCTTATATCAAGATGATAAAAATTTAAAAACCAGTGTATTCTCTTCAAAGTAAACATTTCTAGATTTAGTTTTGTCATTAGTAAACTATTGTAATAGATATTTACTTCAGCATTATTTAACTGCAGAATAATGACTTAAATTCTCTGTGAATATTTTGCAATAATATTTCTTCTTTAATGCAATGTAATGTAATAAAAAGAACATAAAAATGTTGGTTTTGGAATCAGAGAAAACCTAAATTGAATTCCAGCCCTCGCAATTTATAGATATACAATACTAGGAAATATTTTAATTCCTTGAAACAAATTTCTAACTTAAATGGGGATATTTTTGCCAATATAGGAATACTGTAAATGTTCAATGAACATTGTAAATGTTTAATGCATATATATCAATAATAATATTAAAATCAGTTCATGACTATCTCATATTTCTACAAATTAAAATATTTATTAGGATGGAGAAAGGAGACTTACAAGTTAATATCGAACATAAATTATGATCTACATAAGGAGTTGGCAAACTTTTTTCTGTAAAGATATTGTTTTGTATGTAAATATATTATACTTTATGGGCCACACTGTCTCTGCTGCAACTACTTAACTCTGTTGCACTGTGAAAGCAGCCATAGACAATGCATAAATCAATGCATATAACTGTGCTCCAATAAAACTTTATTTACAAAACAGAAGGTAGACCGGATTTGGTCCATGGGCTACAATTTTCTGAACACTGATCTCCAAATTAAGCAGATTATTTTTTTATATTTTTACAATATATCTTTTCTTATTATATATTTTTAAACCGCTGAAATTTAGAGAAGGTGATTAATTAGGTAGTCGTAATAACTTGTTTATCATTAAGTTATCAAGTACCAGGCAGTTTGATCCAAATGCCATAAACATCAGGAGTTTTATACTGTCCACTTGCCTGTGCAATAGGTACTATTGTAATCTGTACTTTATAGATGGGGAAGTCGAGATAGAAAGGACCAATACTGCCTTAGATTCACATGTTATACATGTATTGACACAAAATGCACTTATTAAAGGATATGTAGGCTCCTTTGTCACTTATAAATGTGTTCAATGCTGACACAGTATACACTGCAACCTTAAACATTTGCTTCAAGACTCACACTGTTCAGGTCTTAAAGAGTCTCTACATCTTTTACCCTGTATAATTGAAACAAACAAACAAAATGCAAATGGTCTGAATGCTATGCAGATTTGTGATTTGAACAGAAGCTGCCATCCAGGATGGTCACTGCTGTGGAACACAGCAGAACATTTTTTTCTAATATATTCTAAGGCAAATATATATATTTGTTTTGTTTCCCCCCCCCCCAACTTGACCTCTCTTTCACTATAAATTCAGACCCATATTTCAATTTAAATTAATTGAAATAAATTCAATTCAATTCATTTTCTTTCATAGCCATAAGTTTAGATGTTCTAGGAACACATGGAAAAAAAGATACACTTTCCATCCTTAAATCTACTAGAGAAAACTATTCTATAAGTATGTATGATAAAAATTAATTTGACATAAAGTAGTATAGTTTAAAATTGTCAGGAAAAAATATGGTGATATCCACGTCGTGACACCTGAATATGCAACCGCATTATTGTGGAGTTTAGGGATTTTGCAGCACCATTAATTACATAGGCAGGTGATCAGCATGGAGATATTTATGCTATCATTAGTGGACAGACTAGAGCTGAAAATCGAACATGAAGCTTTTAAAGAATATGAAGAAAATGGAAAACTATCATGGAATTCTTTAGGTGACCGACAGGTTAGACAACAGTTTAACCAAATCAAATGTAACAATCTCTTGAACATATTCTCTTTAGTTTACTGTAAACCTCAGGTTAGAAACGAAATTAAGCTTCTCTATAATGATAATATTTTATTCCCTTTACACTAACATGAATCTCCTTCCTCTGACAAAGACCTGCCTCTCAAGGGCTCTTAATGTCACTTGTCACTTAATAGAGTCTATGGGACTGTGTTGGCTGAAAGTCATGTTCAATTTTCACAAGCTCTTTATTAATAATCAGTGTGTATCTCAAGAGACAAATCTTTATACCTCATACCTGCTTTAAAAAAAAAAAAAGCTAATAGCTTTTACATCCATTGCAAAAGCAAGTCATTTAGGAGAGAAAAAGCTATCTGATTGTTTCAGCCAATTTAAATTAAATTGAAATGCCTTTATATGAAACTCTGGCTGAAAGATTAAGATGCTTCAGCATTAAGTATGGGGTTACTTTGAAGAAATGCCAACTTACCCTCTGATTTTCATTCACCAGTTAAATCTCTACATTCTTTCTTGCCTTTTAAACCTGTGATCCCATGATTCAATACATCTACATGTTTTTCCTTATTTTCTTTGTTAAAATAATTTTACATTGGGTGATATCATGACTGAGTGACTAACTGACATTAATTTAAAAAAGAAGAGGGCGCTCTTAGCTCTTATGGCACACATGCACAGACACTTCTCCCCAATATACATACAACTTCACACAGGCAATTGGTAGATTTTTATAATTATTAAAACAGGTACTACACAAAGCTCTAATGTGGGTTTCCTCATACTACCAAATCTGTTCAATTTTGATTACTCGTTACACTTTCAGACTAAGGAGAAAAAAATCCGAAGAAGATTTTGGGCCAAAACATTACATTGAAATGTGACCGCAAGGAGTGGGGAAAAAACTTAAAAGGAAAATATTGATTGGTTTAAAATATAAGAGCAAGTAACACTTCCTGAAGATGTCATGATGAAAAGATAAAAGATCCAAAGCCCTTTCTAAATTGCTATCTGAGGAAAGGATTAGGGGATTATGGTATTCTGGGGAAAAGAACGAACAAACAAACAAAAGACAGCATCTGTGAAATGTGCTTAGGAAACAGGAGATGAGAAAAAATGTTCATAATTCTTATGGAAGGCCACTTATTTCTTACTAAAATTCCAAAAGCTTTACAGTCTTTGAATGTTTTAGGATCTCAAACTTGCATTGAACCATCCCGTTTATATCTTTTTTCCCTCTCCTTACTAGCTCTCCAAATTGTCACTCTTTGCCATAGGAAAGTTTGCCAATTAAAAAAAACAAAACAAAACAAAACAAAACAAAACAAAACACTTCTGAATTATGACTTTGAAATACATTTCATATTTGTTACTGTATCTAATTCAAATCTAATTGCTACTGATACTTTATAATATTAAATGACCTTGCAATGACTATTTTCATCTTAATGTCACCAACAGAAAATTTCATCTATCTAAACTCTACTTTTTTGTGGCTTATTCTAAAAAGCAGTGTTTGTTTGGCTGCTTGGTAATTCTTTGGAGAGTTCGTGTTTAAAATATGCTCAATTGATAATGAAATAAAAGTTTGTATATAAACACATCTTTATAAACAATAAAAACAATTTTTATATCTTTAGAAATGAGTAGCTTGTATTTATATCAAAAAAATAGTTTGAAGAGTAATCTCTTCACCTAGATTCTTACTGTAAACAAGGTTTAAAATCATGTAAATTAAAATGAATTTGTGAGATCCCAAGTTGAACAAAAATAGTATATCTTCGTAAAGGTATTGCAAAACTTCCAATTTAGTTAAGAATCGTGGAACATGAATACTCTTGGTGTTGCTAGATGTAATACATCTTAAGTAACAGTTAATACATTTTCCCTTCAAACATCTTAATACATATTGTATTGATATTTTATATAGGTGCAAAAGTTGATGGCTTTTGTGAGACTTGATGTCAGGGCAAGATGGAACCAACAATAAATTGAATATTTAAAATATATTTATTATAGTATATGTGTTTGTTATTTAAAACCTACTGTAGTTTTTTTATTTGAATCATAACCATAAATACAGCAGCTTCTTTTCATTTGAGCCTTTATGTTATGCTGATCACCATGGATACTTTAGCTTGTTAAATTAATGACAAGATAAAAATGAAGCCTTTACCCCCATAAAATGTCATACTAATGTACTCCTATGAGAGAATAACTGAATGATAAAAATCAACCATTTCCTTAATGTATTTTTATATTATAAAACTAGTAAATAAATTGTGCACCTGCTACTAGTAATTTGCAATTATCCATTGCTTGAAATTCTGCAATATGCTTCATAAACCCAAAAGCAGAGATTGCTATCACAAAATAGAGTGCAAGTTTTCACTTTTCTTTGAGCAGCCAGATGGCTTAAAACTACTTATACGTTGAGTATAAAAGAAATGGAACCTAGTCAAATTGACCATTTCAAGTTTACGGCATATTTTCAAATAATGATGGGGAATGGATCAAATTATTAAATCCACATATCACACAGAAGATTGTTCAAACAATATATAATATTTAAAGTAGGTCATTAGCAAAACTTTACCAAAATCTTTGTTCGATACACTAAGTTAGAGTATAGATACACACTGACAATTCACTTGCTATTTTTGCAAATTATCTGCACATATGTAGAAAGCCAAATGTTCAATTGTTCAAAAAATAGACATTATAATAAAAGAACTGAAAATGCATGATCGGGGAATGGTATTTTAAACAGCATAATTGTTAGGAGGAAGCAACAGGGGTGACTGGGCAACTGGTATCTACTTTAATCCTATTCCTCTTCTGTTGAGTGGTGGCAATAATAAGTAACTACGTCATAGGGTTTGAATGAGAATTGCAAGTGGCTGTGCCATTTTTCATTCCCACCAGCAAGAATGGAAATTCCTGTTGCTCCACATCCTCACCAGTATTTGGTGCTGTCCGTGTTCCGGATTTCGGTCTTGCTAATAGGTGTGTAGCAGTATCTCATGGTTGTTTTGGTGTGCATCCCCCTGATGACATGTGATGTGAAGCATCTTTATGCTCATTTGCCATCTGTATTATCTTTGGTGAGGTGTCTGTTAAGGTCTTTGGCCAACTTTTTAATTGAGTCATTCATTTTCTGGTTGTTGAATTTTAAGAGTTCTTTGCATATTTTGAATTATAGTCTTATCAGATGTCCTTTGCAAATATTTTCTCTAAGTCTAATTTCCTAGCAAAATTTCTTGGGGGAGAAAAAAAAAAGTATCTACATTCTCTGCCTCCTTAAAAAACAAACAAACAAACAAAAAAACTATAATATATTCCCAAAACCAATTGATTGTTCTAAATCTGGTTTGATATGACAACATAGACACTGCTCTACCTGGGCCACATTTTACCGAAACAATTGCACTTTATCTGCTGAAGACTTTCTAAGTGCAAGGCAATCATTTAAGGGATGGCAAGAATGTAGAAATCAACACAAAAGATGTGTCTGTTTTTAAAACTCCACTGAAAAAAGTAAGACAATTTAAAAAATTATTATAAGGTGTGGTAAGTCGGTTAAATAATCTGTGGTATTACTCATTTAGGACTCTTTCAATTCGTTAACAACTTCTGTAAGTTTAGTGAAATGTCAGCTAATCCTTTTTAGCAAGAAAAGCACATGATATTGGTACATTTCCAGACAATCATTTTAAAATTATTCTCTCCGCAGCACAAGATTTTTAAGGTAAATATTCTATCATTCATCATTTTTTTAAATGACATTTTTATCTTAGATACAGTTTAGATGTGTTTCTTTTTCAAAAATTCTTGCAAGTTATTGCAATACTGAGAGCTACTTGGCAACAACGAAGTAATGGCCGACACATTTGAAATAATTTATGTTTTTGAAAGAAAACACGTAGGCCATTTTTCAAGCTTCAAAAAACTTTGAAACATTCAACAAGAAAATTAGTAAGTCTGAGCAATCGACATATTTCCATGATTTTCCCACCTTTTTTTTTAACAGATTTTTTTTTCTTTTTAAAAACAGCTTTGTTGAGGTATAATTTCCATACCATAAGTTCATCCATTCTATGTGCAAAATTCAATGTTTTTCAGTAAGTTTGCAGTAATGTGCAACCAATTACCACAGTCCACTTTTAGAACATTTCCATCACATACCAAAACATTTCCTGTGCCCATGTGCAGTAACTTTTCCTACTCCAAGAATTTTTTCGTCTAACTAATTTTCAACTAGAGAAAACGGTTCAAGCATCTAAGTTCTTCTCAGAGATATCCTCTTTTGCCTGGATGTGAGTTAATGTGTCCTTGATCTGCCTCATTTAGCACTTTGCTGCATTGATCAGAACATAAACATTTAATTATTGATTAATTACATTGAGCCCCTCCCTTCCAGGCACAGCAATGAAGTCAATTTTTTTTTAACAAATTGCAATTTCTCCACTTCCTATTTTCATTGACTCATGTGTTGTGACAGAATGCTAAGCAGTACATTTAAATCTCACCTCTAAGTATGTAATATTTTTATTACATACTTTATATTGAGACTCTTGCTGAGTTCACTCTTAGAAGATGACAGTCTTCTAAATACCTGGAAAAATGATAATCTTCCTAATCTAATTTTCAGAGTTTGAGACTGCTGACTATAATCTTAATGTATACCAAATAAGACACAGAGAATGAATTATAGAACCTAGAAAGTTGAGGGTTTTTTGTTGTTGTTGTTTTTAAATTTTCTTTCCAAAACTGCACACAATAAGTCTTAGAATAACTGCATTAGAGTACTGGACTCAGGTTTCCCTTTAGCACAAGAGGCATATTTGATCATTTATAACATTAGAGAAAAGGCAGTGTTAGTGTCTTTACACGATATTTAACAATATCTTTATATTTAAGTCAATAAATAAGGTGAATTTTAATTGCTTAATTATTTTTGTTGAAAATATAATTTTGCTTTGTATAGTTAAATCTGGTCTTTTTCACACACATCAATATACATGCATACAGTATTTTGTTGGTGTTATCTTTATCCTTCCTTAGTATAATTATATTTCGACTTATCCATTAAGAAAAAAAAAAAAAACTTATCTGAGAAGTGCTTAATTGATATCAGAATTCATTGCTGTATTAAACTGAGGCTACTCTAACCTGACTTCAAAAGGTCCCTGTCCTTTTCTCAAGATACAAGGTGAAAGATATCAACAACTATAAGACTGACTCCATGTTCCCTTTTTATGTGCTTATTCTGAGTCTATAGCTGCAGGCTTTTCTTTTCTCACAAAATTAGTCGATCTTATTAGTTTTTCTTTCCTTCTCCATGTTCATGTGTCCAAAAATAATTTGAACATTTAAGATCTACTCTCTTAGCAAATTTCCAGTGTACATTTTTATTAACTGGAGTTACTGTGATGTGCACTAGCTTTCTAGAACGTACTCATCTTACAACCTAAAGTGTGTATCGTCTAACCAACCCCTCTCCATTTTCCCAACCACCAGCCCTGGGCAACCACCATTCTTCATCTTTCTCCAAATTCAACTCTTTTTGATTTCATATATGTGTGGTATTGTGCAATATTTTTCTTTCTGTGTCTCATTTATTTCATAGCATATTGTCCTCCAAGTTAACCCACATTCTCGCAAATGGCAGAATATCTCATGGCTGAATCTCTCTCACACATACAGACACACACACACATACCTCACAATTCTTTATCCATTCACTTGGAAAACTAAGTTGTTAGGATAACAGATTATTTCCTTATCTTGGCTATTGTGAATGGTGTTTCAATGAACACAGGAGTGCAGATGTCTCTTCAAGATACTAATTTCATTTCCTTTGAATGCACAGCCAGCAATGAGATTGCAGATTATATGGTAGTTCTATTTTTTTTTTTTTTCATTTTTTTGAGGAATCTCCATACTGTTTCTCTATAATGGCTGTACCAACAATGCACAGCCGTTCCCTTTTCTCCACATCCTAGCCAAGACTTGTTATCTTTTTTGATAATAGTTATCCTGAAAGGTGTGAGATGATGTCTCAGAATGATTTTGACTGCATCTCCCTGATGAAGAGTGATGTTGAGCTCTTTTTAATATACCTTTTAGCCAGTTGTATGTTTCCTTTGGAGAATATTGATTCAGGTCCATCGCCTTTTTAAAATCAGATTATTATTATTATTTTCTTTTTGCCATTGAGTTATTTTAGTTCCCATAATATATTGTATACTTGAAATTTGCTGAGAGTAGATCTTAATAGTTCTCTCACACACACAAAATAATAGACACTATATGTTAGGTGGTGGATGTGTTACTTTGCTTGGCTGTGGTAGTTATTATACAAGGTGTACTTATATGAAAACACCATGTCGTATACCTTAAATATATACAGTTTTTATTTGTCAAACATACCTCAATAAAGCTGGAAATAAATAAAAATAATTTCACTAAAGTAAACTATAACTTTGTAGATATGAACATTTATATATATGTTTTTTTTTCTATATGGTGCTTATTTTTAATATTAACTAAAGTAGAGCTTCAGGCTATAATAAAGAACAACAACAACAAAAACACATTTATTGGAGCAAAAAGATTTCAACCCAGGAGACACAGATTAAGGCAGCAATCTAAACTATGCTCTGAAGAGGACAAAGAAAGTCAGGATTTATAAAAGTAAATGCCACAAAGTATAATTCTTTTATGCAAATGAAGGATCCTGGCTGGTTAACAGGGATTGGTTCATTCCAGTATGCAAACTCAGGAGGCGTATACTGGGAGGAGGTCAAGTCTCTATATGTCCATGTAGCAGTTGCTATTCCAAAATCTTCATGGCTCAGCCTTGAGATGAGTTTAGCAACAGGTTTACTCACTTCATAGCAGCTCTGAGAACTGAGGCAGAGGATGTGCACAGGACTACTTCCTTACGAGCCTCCCGACTCTCTTAGCAATGCTTATTCTATACTATTTTCTCCACTATAAGTGATATGTCAGGAACTGAAATATATAATTAGACTAAGTGATTTAATATGTTTTTCAATATTTAAATCACAGAACACTGTGCCAAATTTATAGAACCATATTCTAAACTGTAGAGTTATTTTATTATGTAATGTGACCACTATTGTTAAAATGATTTATATTTAAATGTTTTGCTTTAACATATTGTGGTTGACAAATCAATCGCATAATTGATAAACAACTTTTTGTGAGGAAGTTATAACAACATTAAAATATTAGTTTGATCATAAAAAAAAACCTCTCGTGTCTAATGTTTGATCACTGTGCTATCTTTCACAGATGCTGGGATCTTAACTCAGAAAATGTTATTATTGCAATTTTTTGTGTGTCAAAAAAGTGTCATGTATGAGAAGTTTTTCTTGACAAATTAGATTCTCTGTTTCTGTGATTCCATGCATCATGCTATTTTTTTACCCCTACTGACATGGTTTGTGATAGATATTCTATTTTTTATTGTGCTTTTCTTTTTCTTTTTCTTCCTTAACACCTTTAAGACAGTTTTCCAAGCCAATGGCTCATGAAACTAAAGTGTCTGCTTCTGATCTAACAGGATTTGCCTGTTGTAGCCTGACCAATTTAGTATTCATCTCTTACAAAATCCTCATGAAGTCTCTCTGAACACCTGAGTAGTATGCATCTCAACTCCCTGGTGGCATAACTTCATCCTTACCTTCAGTGTGGGATGTAATTTGCTCATGAGCATTAGTTTGGGGATTTTATTCTCAATATATTGGCTTATTTTCATTAGAACTAATTTCTATCTCTACCTCTGAAATGATATTCAGAATAAAAAGATAAATTTAGTTCATAGTTACTATATATTCCATATTGTTTAATTCTCCAATTAGTCTAGTATTTGTTTCTGACAGTAGTACTAAGAAGCGATTGGCACAGGAATATAATGTTCTTAATATAATATTAAGCTCAGAATAAGAGGTATTTTCTAAACTTGTCCTAAATTTTAAATAATTTCTTATGGTCCAATCGGTCATTAATAAAGTCAACTCAGATATTTTTTAAAATATCTATTTGTCTATTCTGTTATATGTATTCACATAATTTTATATATTTTATTTACATAACTCAATCATATTGTTTTTAATTTAAGGTTTTGTTTTTTTTTTTAATTTAATTTTTTCACAATATCGGTATGAGTTAGTACATCTTGGTAGTATGAGAGCAACCATTTTATTATACTTGGGAAATCCATGGGTCGCTTAGGAAGAATTAAATGGCTAAGGGCTGAAACCCTTGAGCCTAGAGAATCCAGTTTAAAGACAGATCTTCTGATCAAGTATGTGCCAGCTGGGCTGAGAAGGCTGAACAAGTGGCTCAGCTGGGACTCTAGACCGAAGGACATATGAAGAGAAACATATGAATCTGTGATATGCATATCTGAAATATTTGAAAGCCAAGTTATAGGTCTCATTTCTTTTCAGATGAAGAAAATGGTGCCCAGAGATTTTACAGAACTTCTCTAAGACTATTGAACAAGGCAGGTCAGCAGCCTCACTTCAAATTCTGGTATATTCAACTGCAAAGCCTATTTTCTTTCAGAAAAATAAGGTTCAAAGAAGTGAAATAAATGTGCAGAACTTGCACAGATAGCATTGCAACTCAGTGTTGCACTCACTAGATGATAAAGACACCTATTCAAGACAAAACAAAGCAAATATACCTGTAAGACACAGAGTCATTTTCAGGTTCTACTCTACAATGCACCATAATCTTTTCTTAGTTATGCATCATGGATGGCTTGTTCCACAGCACTCAAGATCCAGACTGGTCATATTATTTTTATTTCTACAAAGCAAATTACAATAGGTCACAACCACTATCTACCAGAGAGGCCTCAGGTCCATTATCATCCTCTCGATGACCTCCTCTCTTCTGGGAACTTGATAGAACATTGATTGTCACTTGTCTAAAATGACACCTGTATTTCTACTCCCAGAGGGTGACGCTACCCTCTGGTTGCTTGCTGCTGTAGACCTGACTTGACTTCCACATGAATCTATGCTATCGCATTCATCCTGGAGTGTTCTCTAGAAATACTGCTACCTGCTCATCTTATGATAGTCTGCGGGCTGCACCAAATGTCCGGTCATCTATTCAGAAGAAAATGCCTCTGGTTTTGACTAAGTTGGCTGCAGACTTTAATTGCTATGTGTTTTAGCTAATTTTTCTATGACTTTAATTCCTATGTATATTTTTGTTATTTTACTAACTCTACTTATTTCAAAAAAAAAAATCAAATAATGCTATTAATATGCTTGAAATAAGATTGAATAATAATCTGGCATAATCTTTGAAGCCACATCAAAAAGCAACTTTTCTTGATCTTTGAGAGGACAAAGAAAGATAAACATCAATTGGCAGCCAATATCTACATTATGGGTGGAGACTGTAATTTAAGAACTACTTCAATGTGATCGATAGATGGCAACTAATCTACCATAATTCTAATTTTCCAAAACCCATTAGGCAAGGGCAGTATAATTAAAGAGACGAGGGTGAGTGAAGCTAAAATTGAATTTTGAAAACTGCCTGATTTTGAGTTCTCACTCATTATTCATTGCAGATTTAGCCCTATTCATGTCTCACAAAGCCGTGATGCCTCACAAATGACATATAGCCTGGGTTAGTGACATTTAAATACTGTTTTGGTTTTGAACTATGTTTTTCTTTTAAAGTACAAAGCAATAAAACCCTAGTCAATAAACACTTATCCATGAAATTCCTTCCATCTTTCCTTGGGAATGGATGTTTCAAATGTAGTAGACAATTAACTCTGTTCTCTCAATGTTCCCATCCCCTGATTATTCCATCAGACACCAGTCTAGGCAATAACGTGGAAGGACTTGAAGATGGAGTTAAGTCACTAATCAGGTGAAATTAAAATTGAAAGATATGCTGGGATGATTGAAGTAGGCTCAATATAATCAATTGAGCACTTAAAAGCACAAGAATGACTCAGAGAGTTTCAGAGGAGGAAGAAAGCAAAGGAAAATGAAGTGTGTGAGGAGGTCAGAAAGATTAGAATTATGAAGACTTGACCCACTGTTACTGGTTTTGAAATGTAGTGAGTATGTGTGTGAGGGGGGTACTATAAACCAAGCAATGTGGACAGCCTTCAGATGAGAATGACCCCTGACTGACACCCAGCAAGAAAATGGGACTTCACTTCTACAACTGCAAAGGACTAAATTCAGCCCAGGACCTGATGAACTTGGAAGACTGTTTCCCACAGCTTCCAAGCATAGCCTTGCTCCAACAACTCAGCCACGCCCATTCAGACTTCTGATTTACAGACCTGTGATACAGCAGATTATTGTTGAGCCATTTGTGTTAAGTTGTTAAATGTGTGCTGATTTGCTAACATAGCATTAGACCACAGGAATGTACAATGTTAAATGAATATACCAATATACATACACTGGCTTCAATAGTAAAAGAGTTTACATTATATAAGAAATCACTGAAGATGCGGTATTCCTTCATTAAAAACAAAAACAAAAACTTTTATATAGTTTAAAATTGAATAAGAATAAAAAGGAGGGATGAAGAAATAGAAATATAAAAACATACTATCAAAGCAAAAATTGCAGCAGGCAAAGCTACTGCCATCCTGTTGCGGTAGTCTTGAACACATAGCCTTCTCTTTCTGAGAAGGCAGAAAGAGAAGGCTATGTGTTCAAGACTACCGCAACAGGATGGAGACTAAACTGTCCACTGAAGCTAAAGGCAAGAAGGGTTTTAAACAGTGGGCTGAGCTAGTGATGTCAGGGGGGAGGCTGACCAGTGGGGTGTGTCAAACATCACACAGTTACTCTCTGGTTTACAAATGCTTTTCTCTGTGATAAGGCCATCTGTGTTTGCTAACAGGTGGGTGCCCTCTGAAGTTAGGTTCCTATTCCCCAGCAGTTGCTACTGAGGGACAGAGAGGCTCTCTCCTTTGATGTCTAAGGAGTCAAAGAGGTGGTCCCCAGATCCTAGGGAAAGCCATTTCCTGAGTTGTAAAACTAGCAGGAGAGTGGCAGGAGATATGTACACACTTCAAAGGGGCAAAGGAGAAATTTATGATGAGCAGTTTTCTAAAGTAAATGGTCTAAGAAAAGGAAGGTCAGTATTCAATAGTCCAGAACAAACTTCTCTAAGGTGTGGCCGAGCTGAGGGGGCCCATCATGGCCAGTATCTTAAGGTGTCAGTACTGCACTAAGCACTTAAATTATACTTACACATTTACACATTATACTTTATTAGATAGCAGCTATAACCTATAAAAATATTTTCAGATCTGATTCTGAAAATACAACAAACAAAACAATTTAAAAATTGGGATAAGCTAAGTATATGCCCAACATAAATACATCTGCACAAAGACCTGTCCATGAATGTTCATAGCACTATCAATAACAGCCCAAAAGTAGATGCAAGCTACAAATTCATTAACTGATGAATAGATAAATTAAATGTGGTTTATTTACACAATGAAATATTATTCAGCAATACAAAGTACTGACACATGCCACGACATAAATGAACCTTGAAAAAACTATGCTAAGTGAAAAAACTCAATCACAGAGAACCACACACTATAGAATTCCATTTATATGAAACGTCCAGAATAGGCAAATCTATAGAGACAAAATGTAGATTAATGTGTTTCCTAGGGTTGGGGATGTCGACAGAGGAACCTCCTGGCATTGGGGGTTGTTATCTAAAGAGGAAGAATTTCTTTTGGGGGTAAGGAAAATGAACCAAAACCAGTGAATCAGACACTTTAACTAGTGGAATTTTATGGTATGTCTCAGTATATCTGCTTTTTTTAGTTATAAAAATATATATATTGGGTAAATAATTTAGTGCCATCATGTTCCCACTGCTTTTCAAGACAACTCTAATCTATTATTAAACATAGTAAAGTGTGATGAGATTGAAAAATGCACCTCCAGGTAATACTGAAACATTCCTAGACAGCATCCATGAGTGCAGTCTTGGGGAAGTGGTCCGACCGTGCCCTTGATGCAGTAGCAGACAGAGCAGTACTGCTAGATACCTGCAGGACTCGAGTCTCGGCTAACCCTTCTGTTTGGTGGGTGTTTTAAAAATTTCAGTCATTCAGTTTTTCTGAATAATTCTGTTTGCAAAAGATCTGTCACAAAATTTTATAGGGAAAAATGCTGTAAAGATAGGTACTTTCAAACATAGTTAAATGAACACATGCTATGAATCTGTCACGTGATCAGCATTTGGCACGCAGATATGATTCGTCATCAGAAGATAGAACGCAGTACTTTAAAATTAGAATGTGAATGTTGGTGGAGTTTAGCGAAGGATTAAGTTATTAATTTTAATACTACCAACAAACGATTGAGTATCTGCCTGCCTAAATACAGAAGATAGATTGTTTTGTTTGTTTCTCAAGTTACTGCACCTTAACGCCTTCATCATATTTGGAATAAATGTCATTCCAGTACAATGAAATGCATGATGCACGAAAAGCGTAAAGAGAATACATTTTTTTAAAAAAACAGTAACCATATTTGCTTAAAATGATGCAGATGGCATTTTATTGTACTTGTAGCGAGTATTGACTATTCCATTATTGTTGCTAGTTATATGTTGCTATTATAACATATAATTTAATGGCATTATGTTTTTGTTATGTTCAGAGAATATGGCCCATAACAAAAAAGCATAATATAATCCTGTCGTCATCCATGTTATTCCTATGGCTTTCCTGTGATACGTAGATCACTGATATTATTATACATGCCATTTCCAATATATTGGTAGTTAAGCATCCGTGAGTGTGCCCTACTTGGCAGCATACTTAGCATCTCTTCAGTCTAAGGTGTGTTGGTTCAATATAGAAGCCACTAGACCCTTGTGTCTCTTTTTATTTAAAAACCTTAAATTTAAATGAAATAAAACATTCTGTTCCCAGTTACACTGGCCATTTTGTAAATGCTCAACAGTGAAGTGGCTAATAGTCACTGTACCGGCCAGCACAGATTACTCAACACTCTTCGCCAATGATACATTCACTAAACAGTGTCAGTTTAAGGAATGTGGTTGTCGAATCAGTTTGATAATGACTACAGACAAGCAAAATATCGCCTAACACTTTCTTTTTCATAAACATAATGCAAAACTTAAGCAAGACAAAAAAAAGCATGGTTACTCATGCAACTAAATTTGTGAGATAACTTACTTTCAATATAAGGGATTCAAGTTAAAAAATACACAGAACCTTCTGCAACCAGTTGCTATATCTATTACTCTGTGAATGAAACCAATTTTGTCTGAAGAATAACCACAAATACCAATCATTGAACTCCTAAGAATTACATCACAATGGAAACTCCGAGATTCAGACTATCACATTTTAAATTAATTTAATCAACATTTCCTTAGTATTTTGAATATGAAAACATGATATTTTGCCAATTAAATGACCATATTTTTAAATTGTGTATTAGATCATTAAGAATAGCACATATAACAGCATAAATTTATATCATACATTTAAAAGGGCAATTTAGTGAGACATTAAGCTTACACGTATGCTTCTCTAGTAAAAACTGTCTACTTAGAACTCCCATAAGACACTGTGTCGGGCACTGCGGTTTACTTTTCAGAATCTATTCACTCTCTGGCACAGCGCTGCTAAGGCAGGACGAGATTTGGAGAAATAGCCTTGCCTTTTATTAAATAATAAGCTTCTTGAGCTCAGATACTATGCATAATCTCTGTGTTTAGTTACTTTTAGAATTTTTTTTTTATTGGCACTAACTAAATATTGAAGTTATTCTATAAGAAACATGATGAGGTTGAAGCATTAAACCATTAACAATAAATGCACAGGACGTGTAAGAATAAATGCCACATTCCTCAGTATATATTAGTGATGTCAAGAGGAGCAAAAAGGTTTAAGCTCGAATTAGCGAAAACCTCAGTGACAGGACTGGAAAAGAGTAAGGGGAGTGAACAAAATATCTGCTGACAAAAGTAACATATATAGTGGTCACTTGGGAACAATGAGGACATTGTCCTAAATGGACCACACGACTGCATCATCCCATCTCCTAGAAAAGTGTTATGTTCATTGAAGTTGCTCAAAATTTAAATCAATAATTCAAATGACTACAGAGACATGATACAAAATAAGAAAATAATGAGTCAAAATATCAAGAAGAAAATCTTAACCTTTTGGGTTACACATTTAGAATGTTTAAAGCAGATTTTTGAGCAGAAGAACTATATAAGAAAAGAGGAAAGTTGTTCCATAGATGACTGGTGGCAAGTGCCATAAATATTTGTCAAGCATTTTAGTTCAATTTCTTCCTTAATGCAGAAGAATGTAGATGAATAACGAGGACTTGAAAATAAAAATTAGAAATTAGAACACAATATGAATAAAAGAATAATTTGTTGGCACAGCTATCGTGAAAACTCATTGTGAGAGTGGCTTGTTTGTTTCACTTGATTCAAATTTCCTAAACAGCTTATAGTTAGAAACAGTATCATATATTTTTAAACAACGAACTGTTTACTGTTGGAAATCAAATCGGAATATTGGTACTCTGCCTTAGGCAAATATTTTAGTTTTGCATTTATACTACTAATAAAAGTAAACATATATACAAACACTCATACATATACATATATATATACACATATAAACACAGATACATATATATGTAAGCATATATATATATATTTATATCCCTTTCATGGTTTAAATGGTCATGCTTCTAATACCCCAAGCTTCAATTATAAAACAAAATGTGAGCATTGTAAAAATTCTTTCTCATTTTTGAAAAGTATATGAAATTGTGTATATGAAATATATATATAATATATAATTCATCTCTACTGTTTTATTCTTAAATTTAATATAAAATTGTCATTTAAATTTTTCAAACATAATTTCTAATTTTTTGAAAGTACATTGTTTGCATTTCAATCATCACAGTGCTTATTTCTTTATTTCCTTTTTTCCAGCAAAATTAATGCTAATCAAGTTAACATTCGTGTTATAAAAATGACTCACATTTGAAATTATCACATGCAATACAATGACAAAATTATGTAAAGACTAATCAAGAAATCACATAGTAAAAAGCAATCAATATTTCTCAATGTCTTTTTTTTCTTTTTCTTTTAAATTGAAAAGACAGTATTTTCCTATTTTAAATGATTACAGTAGAAATTGTACTTCATGCAATGTTCCAAGAAAGCCTACACTTATAAGCAGCACGCCAATGACCGGAGTGGTACCTCAGAATGTTGCCAATTGTTTTTTTCTCTAACAGACTTGACAATAAATGTATCGCTTACATTATTTAGTGAGCAATGTTAAGACTGCTTTAAAATTCATAATGTTTGGACTGAGAAGACATTAATAATACATGTAAATCCTATGTAATTGTTTAGACGATTTTCAGTCTCTCCCTATTGTATACATATCCGCTTCCAGAATACTGTAAATAACGTTGGAACCTTCTTCTTAGGCCCGGTACTATTTGCTTTGACAAGGTCTCATCTAACCGGATTAAGTTCTGAAAAGTCTAGGAAATAAATGTTCTTGTTATCAACCACAAGCTCTGCCCCCTGCCCTCAGGAAAGTAATTAACGACTCAGGTCACTCCATCTTTTCAGTTCCCCATAGAGTTTCAACCACGGGCTGCAGGCACCCTGGCTCTGTCAATTGTCCTGAAAATGAACACACAATTCATAGCCTACAATATAAGACAGACTCCACACTTGGAATTTCAAAATGCAGACAGAGGGCAGTAAGGAAGACAGCTAATTCTTAATTATTGTTTGAAATGTGCCTTTAGTATGGATTAAAGTCTCTGTTAATCGAATTGATTGATTTTGGTCTTTCAGTGTCCTATTTTTTTTTCCTTTTTAATCTTGCAAAGTATGATGAATAATAATGTGTGGGCTACTAAAGAGCACTTCATAATTTTGTGCAGAGCCTAAAATATATATTGGGTATATATTGTATATATTTAGGTAGATTTACCATTCAACACTAAAACTTGACCAGCATGTGCAATGTAATAAGTCGTTATCAACAGTAGGTATTTCGAGCAATCTTAGAGTTACCAACTTGCCAGTTTAAATTGCTAGGTCTATAATTTTTCTTGTCATCCAGAAATGTCAATACTATTTTAATATCCCAATTTATCTCAGCAAACTTCAACCTTTCTACTATTCCATAGTGTATTTGTTTTTTCATGTTTCTAAATATGCAACATCAGAATAATCAGTAATGCCACAGATTTGTCCCTATCTGTCTGGCATTCAGGGCACCCAACACAGGAAATAAGATATTGTGAGAATATGGAAGGAAACTTGATGCTTTATATAGCATAGGTGCCACTGCGAACTAGTTAAAACACACACTTTATACTCTTCCAAATAAGTTATAGCACTTTTATATACACACACACACACACACATATGTATATCCATATATATCTCAGAGATTATGGATATCCCAGTTATTTTAGAGATTTGATAAAATAAATGAAGCATAATTTAGACCAGGGGTCTCTAAACCCTGGACAGCAGACCAGTACCGGTCTGTGGCCTGTTAGGAACTGGGCCGCACAGCAGGAGATGAGTGGCAGGTTAGTCAGCAAAGCTTCATCTGTATTTGTAGCCACTCCCCAGTGCTAGCATCACCACCTCAGCTCCACCTCAGATCATCGGGCATTAGATTCTCACAGGAACACAAAAGGTTGGGGACCGCTGGTTTAGATGGGCTTTAGAGCCATATTGCTCAAATTCTGTTCTTAAATCTATCATTCACTCCTAGATGTTCATAATTAAGATTTTTATAAGTGCCTGATATCTTTTGTTTGCCGTCTAGGTCATAATTATCCTTCTGAATAATTTTTCCTCCTTCTAGGAAAGCGGTCCTCAAAATGAATTCCAGAATTGGTTGCTTACATATTTGAGGAGCAAGTCGTCTTTCATTGTGGTTGATATGGCTACTGCCACAGCTTGAACAAAGGAACCACAAACAGTAGCAACATTCTGGGGCCCCTAGCAGGTCCCAAAAGTCAAATGTATACATTTATGCTTGGCTTTATTTTTCATGGCATTATGTTGGCAGCATGGAATGCTGGGAACGGCAGGAATAGTTACACCATGGAAATCAACAAACACTATAAATCTGGGATTTCTTTCCCATCTCCGGGAGCTGATTTACCAATGTACACATGGGCCTCAGCAAATCTACAAGCTAGCAAACAAACTCTCTTGGATTCCTCTGTCATGGAAAGAGCAGTGATTTGTGCTCATAGAGACAGACATATTTTTAGTCATGGATTTGTCTTTCTTGCCTGTTGACCAGCCAACATCATCACTGTGAACTTAGAAAATGCCTTATCTATTGCTGTGATAATACATAAGTGTCATATTTTATTAATGAGGAGTATGAAGATGGACTCATATGAACAGCATCTACTGGGTTTCTAAGGAACCCCATCTGCCAGAAGCAGCTGGCCTGACAGTAAGTTTGAGTGGCCAGATGAAGACTCAGTATCTTTCCTACCCTAGAGACAATATTCCAAGGGTTGGGGTCTCTACTGGATACAGTATCAGCATGTCTTAAAAAAACAGCCAATATTCAATGGAGAATCATCTGTACCCCAAAATGCATAGACCCAAAAATCAAGGAACACAGTTACATGTGGTCCTTCCCACCCATACACTAATACCTAAAGAATTATGATTATTGTCTTCACGCTTTGGGGCTCAGTAGATTTGGGATGGCCAGGAACCGGGGGTGAAATGCTTCAACCAAAGGTCCAGTGTTGGAAAGAAAGCTCACCTTCTGGCCATTTTGGGCATCTCATGCCAAAATGACATTATGGCTAAAAAGAATGAGACAGCCAACATAAAAATGGCAGAACAACATCAGCAACAAAGTGTTTCTAACACAGCACTTTGTTTCTCTCATATTACTTAAAATGTGTACGGTAATTATTTAACATATAGGGAAGTTAAAACTTAGATTGTAAAATGACTTGCACTGTCTCACACTGCTAATATTCGATTTATGGTAGACTGGGCTGGAAAACATGTTCTGTCTGTCAGTTTAGTTCCCTGTACAAAACTGAAAGAGAATTATTTCTTAATACATTTTTTGTTGAATTAAAAATAAGGTCTTGCTCTTTTTCCAAATCTTCAGGTTTTATTCATTTCATTAATTTGCTGTAACTGACAACAAAAACATTTTAATTAAAAAAAATAATTATTTTTTGTATGCCA
Source organism: Pteropus vampyrus (assembly GCF_000151845.1). Classification (NCBI taxonomy): domain Eukaryota; kingdom Metazoa; phylum Chordata; class Mammalia; order Chiroptera; family Pteropodidae; genus Pteropus; species Pteropus vampyrus. The sequence goes on from NW_011888841.1 coordinate 6,070,407, forward strand.
TTACTAAATTCTATCTGTGGCCTCTCTCTCTTTTTGAGACAGTGGTATAAGTTTTGGGGATAATGCTGAATTACATTAAGTGGCATTTGCAGTTATCACTCTGTTAGAAGCAATAATATAGGACAATTATAATAAAAATGAGTGCTGCCACATTCTCACCCACCTGTTTTTGTGTCATAGTATTAGGATTGATGGTGAGATATATAATTGTGCCAATATCACATCTTTTGTTAACCTGTGATACATTGAGAGCTGAAAAAACTCTTCAACCTTCATCAGCGGCAAGTGTATAATGGAGTTAAAAATAAAATAAAGCTTTTCTCAGAGACCTCATCACCTATTCCTTTCTAGCCCAGTACAAGATTTCCCCTTATCCTGCAGGCTTTAATAACCCGATGTTGTAATTATCGCTTATCCTAATTATCGGGGAAGCATGCTATTCTCCCAGCTATTTTACTGAGACATTAAAATGAGGTCCTGACCACCTCATTATCAGAGATCTCATGTCACAAGATGTCAAAGTAAGAGTGTTACTCTTCTGGTCCAGGCCTGAAGTCAATTTGATAATTGAAAATGTGCTCCCAGAACCATCCATCTCTCCTCTTCTCCACTGGTATGAATGGTATATGATGAGCATGTTCATCTAAAGATCTGTGTGTGTGTGTGTGTGTGTGTGTGTGTGTGTGTGTGTGTGTGTTTTAGTTCCAGAATGCTTTGCAGGAATGGTTTGTGTTAGTGTGGACTTAGCCTACCTATTTGCTAGTTTTCTCACCTAGGTTAATAGATTAGAGTGATATTAATTTTATGTAGTATGTTGATGCAAAGAATTTTCAGTGTGGCTAAGACAAAACTTTTTGTCTAACTGACCAGAAAAGCATCAAAAAAATCTCTGTGGGAATTAGATTATTTCCTTTGCCATGCATCTTCCCCCCAAAATTTTTGTTTAATTTTTAAAGTCTGTTGAATTCTAAAATTAGGCTGACAAAAGATGGTAAACCCCACACAGAGTGGCCTATTTCTGAGTAACACCGATAAGGTTTAGATAAATTTAGTCAAGATAGAAATATTTAACAGAAAAGTAATTGAACAGAAAAAAAAGCCATATAGAAGGAATATGCTGGTGAACTTATAACTCACTGAAAACTTATACTGGGTCAGGCTCTCTAATAAATTATCTGGGTAGAGAATCTTATTTCACCCGGTGCCAACACTATCACATCAGTGTTACTGTCCACCCTTCACAATAGAAAATGTCTTTAGAAAGGTTACACTATCTATATGAAGTCAAAAAAAGTGTCAAAGACAGAATTTGAACTTAATTCCTTCCGAGTTACCAGGAGAAGTGAAAGAAAAAATAAAAAGCCACCAGGTGATACTGCTTTGACTCACTGCATTGTTCTTAGTTTGAGCAAATACCTACATGGAGAAACATGAAAGGATCACAGGGCTGTGGTCTTTTCTTGCTTAAGCATTGGAGAGTAATAGCTTGAGCAATAAAATCCTCAAGAATTCATTAGAAGTGGCAGCAAATCTCCTTGAACAGGCTGAGTCAGGAGATGTTTTACTTTAGAGTAAACATTTCTCTTTTTCTGAAGCCTTACGTTGCTCCTTGTGTCAGAGAGTTTTGTAAGAACTGAGGTTATGAAATTTCCACCAATTTCTCCCGAGGGTAGAGGTATAGAAGGGGTGAGCTTTTATAGATATTGCTTTATAAATTAGAAATAAAGAAATAAAACATGGCCAATGTGTATTTGATCTATGGCGGCAGTCCCCAATCTTTTTGGCACCAGAGACTGGTGCTGTACAAGAATATAATGCCTGAGGAGCTGAGTAGGAGCTGAGGTAGAGCTGAGGTGGAGCTGAGGCAGTGATGCTAGTGCTGAGGAGCATCTGCAAATACAGATGAAGCTTTGCTCACTGGCCTGCCACTCACTTCCTGCTGTGTGGCCCAGTTCCTAATAAGCCAAAGACTGGTACTGGTCCATGGCCCAGGGGTTGGGGACCCTGATCTATGGTACATCCATGCAATTTTTATTCATAGACTCCATTTGTATTTACAAAAATAAAAATCTTTGAGAAATATTATGAAGTCCCCATTTATAAAAGTTGAATAAAGTTTTATGTGAGATTTCCATGTCAAATTAAGAGTAACTGATATTTACAGAGCACTTATTTGTAAATAATACACATTATACTATATCTTCAATCAAACTTATGATGTAAGTGACTTCAAAGGTCATCTAGTATTGTAAGCAGAATAATGCTACCTCCTCGCCCCTCCCTACCTCCCCAAAAAATCATGTTCTAATCCCTGGATCCTATGCATATTCTATTTTATTAAGGTTGAGGATGGAAGTAAACTTACTACTTAGTTAACATTATGATGAGAAAATTATCCTGGATTATCTGCATGGGCTCAGTGTGGATATAAGGGACCTTGAAAGTGGAAGAAAAAGGCAGAGCCACGATGATTTAGCATCAGAAAAACTTGACTAGCCATTTCTGGCTTTCAAGGCAGAGGGAGAGGACACAAGACCAGGAATGCAGGCAGCCTTTAAAAACAGGAAAAGGAGAGGAAATATTCTTCCTCACAAATTCCAGAAAGGAACACAGCCCCTGCCTGACACAAGCCCCTGGGTTTTTACCCTAGCGATACTGTCAGGCTACAAAATTGTAAGAAGATATTAAACTTGCATTCTTGTAAGCCACTAAGTTTTCTGCAGTTGGTTACACAAGCAGTAGGAAGTGCCTTCTTCAATGAGGTGTAGAGCAAACATCCCAGCATGGGCTAATCGAACTTGCTACTTTGTACACTTAATCACCACAGTACAATGCCTGTGATTGCATGTGCATCATGATAAATGACTAATCCTTGAAATTTACATAGGAACATGGAATATATATTTATGCCTGTCTTCTGTCTTTAATTGTTCTTTGTGTACTAAATTGAATAACTACTTCTGCCACTGCAAATATATACATACAGGCTTTGAATACATATAAATGAC
>NW_011888841.1:6073464-6075845 GCF_000151845.1 Pteropus vampyrus
GGACACAAGACCAGGAATGCAGGCAGCCTTTAAAAACAGGAAAAGGAGAGGAAATATTCTTCCTCACAAATTCCAGAAAGGAACACAGCCCCTGCCTGACACAAGCCCCTGGGTTTTTACCCTAGCGATACTGTCAGGCTACAAAATTGTAAGAAGATATTAAACTTGCATTCTTGTAAGCCACTAAGTTTTCTGCAGTTGGTTACACAAGCAGTAGGAAGTGCCTTCTTCAATGAGGTGTAGAGCAAACATCCCAGCATGGGCTAATCGAACTTGCTACTTTGTACACTTAATCACCACAGTACAATGCCTGTGATTGCATGTGCATCATGATAAATGACTAATCCTTGAAATTTACATAGGAACATGGAATATATATTTATGCCTGTCTTCTGTCTTTAATTGTTCTTTGTGTACTAAATTGAATAACTACTTCTGCCACTGCAAATATATACATACAGGCTTTGAATACATATAAATGACAGTGGACAATTTTTCACTAGGTGAACATTAAGATAAAGTTAGAAAAAAATTAGAAGTGATCATTCATTAATATGTAAAAATATGGTTCAAAGGTGGAATAAATTAAAAAATACAACTCACTGCTTATTTTTTGTCAGACCCTTTATCATATACTCTTATGAGCAATAGGAACATAATTATCAATTTTTCATATGGCAGATTCAATGACTGTAATAACATTTGGTTCCTGAAATAACAAATGTAGACTAATAGTAAGAGAAATAGTCTTAGTTTTAGAAAAATTAGGTTCTCATTTCAGACTTGCCTATTACTTACTGTAAAATTTAAGTACATGTCTGAAATTCTCAAATGAAAAATCAGAGTTCATAATACTTTCTACCCCCCTTTAATTTTACTTCCTTTGATCCTATATGTTAAGCAAATATTAGAATTGACCCCAAAAAGGGGTAAAATTGAAGTAATAAATTTTATTGCTCACATATATGATGCTGCTTCAAATCATTAAATGAATGGTAATGTAGACAATATTAAAGATAGACATAATTTGCTTAAATTTTCAGAATTATAGGCTATTTTAGTCACTCTAAATGGACTGTTTTTCTCAAAGATTAAAATGGCATCTAATAGATAATGGGAACATTACTATAACTATGTCTTTCTTTTTAATACAAACTCAATTTAAATATGCACTAAAAATGACATAAACAATGCTTCCTATTATAAAGTGAGACCATTTAAGTGTTTTCCCATTAGACTGAAGACATTTGCAAGGATTCACATTTCAGTACTTAAAAAGGAAATGTTTCTATGACCACGATCATCAAATGCCCATCTGATTATTACATATCCAATCTTTTCCATTCTCATTTTAAAGCTTGCCCTTGTCAACTTTCTTGGTGAAAATGCAGTGATAATCTTTACTGATGCTAAATCACTCTAGTCTACGCTCAGTGTCCACTTTTGTGGGTAACTTGATATCATTCATAATAGTTCATTTTGTCAAATTCACTTTATTTACAGCATATAGTACAGTTTTAATCATATCTTTTCCTCCCTAAAAAGGTGTAATATCTCCTTATTGGTCTAAATAAAACATCCACAATCTTTAACATGACCCCCAAAAGCAAAAACAAAACAAAACAAAACAAAATTTAGTCTCTCTGCCTTCCTTCCAAGTCTTATATTTTGTCATTTGTCTACAAAGTCTTTTCTGGAATGTTTTAAACGTTCCTGAAGAGAGCTAAACCCCTTCCAATAGCAGGATTTCGTGAATTTACAGCTTATTCTTTCTGAAAATCTCGTCCACAATGTCTTGCTATCACTAACTCTTGGCTCTAGTAAAACTCCCAAAAGAGACCCTTATACCATCTGCATTTGTCTCCTACGGCCGCTGTAAAAATGTACCACCAATCTTGCGGCTTTTGAAAACACAATCTTAGTGTCTTAGAGTTCTGGAGAACAGAAGTCTGAAGTCAGTTTCGCTGTGCTGAAAGAAAGGGCCGGTTCCTTCCAGGGACTGTGGGAGGGAGACTCAGTTGCATTTACCTTGCACAGGTGGAGGCCGTTCTCACACCTTGGTTCATGGCCCCATCACAGGACCTTCTCTCGCTCTGCTCCCACTGGAGCATCGCTTTCCCTCTTATACTCTTGTCATATGCCAGGCCCACCAGAATAATTCAGGATAATCTGATCTCAAGATCCTTAATTTCATCGCATCTTCAAAGTCACTTTTGTCATATGGGATTATATAGTCAAACATTCCTAGCACTTGGGTGGGGAGAGCTTTATTCAGCCTGCCACAACTTCTTAAAGTTATCAATCTATTATTACCTGTAATCTCATTAAATAGTGAACAATACAAGGAGGTATTCACTCCTATATCACTCATACCCAGCACA
>NW_011888841.1:6076480-6080818 GCF_000151845.1 Pteropus vampyrus
ATTTCAATCGACATGTCAGTTAATTTAATTCTTACATTAAATCCATACATGTATGGATTTGTAAACTTAGAAAAATCAAACATACCTAAGTTTTATATGTCTACAAAATATGTATCCAAAAACTTATATCTTTGGGCTGTAACATATTAAAATACTTTCTCAACTTTCTCATTAAATGGAAAAAAAAGCACAAGGGTCTAAATTTCACCAACATAATTTTAGAGCAGAAAGAAAAGTAGAAGATATTTCAAAGACAAAATCAATGATCTCATTATTTCTCTTTAGATATTTCTGTAGTGGAAGAAAGGTGATATTTACATTAAGTAGCAAATGATTCAACTCACATTCTCCTATCTGCATTCTCAGTTGTTTGTACTTTCAGTGAGTATACATTCAAAGTAGACAAGTCAAACCTGGCATATATTATAAAATCTCTAATGTAACATCAGATTGTTACTTTCCACATAGTATATTATTAACAAATGTTTATAAAATACAAATGATTCTAGACATCAAGCTTTAGGAAATAACACTGGCAGTTGAATTAAATTAAATAATTTGAATAGGACTTTTTATTATATAGGTTGTTTAAAATACATTTTTCTGTCTATTAATTACATCCTAAATCTGTTACAGTGAAGCTACATTTTTATACAAACATAGATAAACCTAAAATTGAGAATGGCTTTATATGTAGCCTTGCACTTATGAAAATTTATCTATTGTTATACATTTATTTTACAGTTTAAAATGGAAATATATTGTAATTTCATTTTTAATTTACGTTTTTTTCTTCTTAAGAATCAGGATGCTATCGCTCACTATCTTTTCATCTCAATCTCCTCCTTTTCCAGATTAAATCCCACGCCCACTCTTAATGTCTAGAATATATGTAGAAGAGACTGAAGAAGATGAAGCGAGGGATGCAACCCCAAACGTTAAGGAAGACCTCAGCTAGTATTCACTGTTGGACAAAAATGCCCTTTACTCCCCTCCTTCCCACTGAAAAAAGTCTGACAGTTATTTTAACCCCATGACATTCAGAACGAGGTCCTAAAACTTCAGTTCATATAGTTATACACCGCCCTAGGATAATCTATGGGTTTCAGCAATATTATTCATTTCTTCTCATATAAAATGAACGGTGTTCAATAAATAATGATCATTAGCAATATTCTACACTTTCATCTAATTCTCAAGTCTTTCCCTGAAACAGTGAGCATTAATTCATACCCAGCTGCAATTATGTAACTAAAGGCCAGATTTCCACTAATTTAGATTGAATCTACATGTACAAAGCAGAATGAGTCTGGGAAGAATTCCAACCATAAGGATTTGTCAAAAGTATCAAAACTGTCTGTCTACATGACACTGTGTCTGAGACTGATGATATTTATAGACTTCTGCGAGGATGCTACGATCCCAAATTTATTCTTACTGAATGTGGTTTTAGAAGTTCTTAAATATTCCATTTTATGAGCTCATTCTTATTATATTTTAATTTTTATTGTTATGCAATTAATCATCCTAAATATTCTTTGTTAAATTAATGTAAATTATCATAATAGTTTAATATATGACCATATTACTCATTCAAAAAGATTTTATCGAGAATCTATTATTTACTTAACAAGTAATATGTGACATTTGAAAGAAAACACAGAAATGATACACAGAAAACTATTGATATGACTAATTTTTCACTGCTCCTCACTATCTTTTCATCTCAATCTCCTCCTTTTCCAGATTAAATCCCACGCCCAGTCTTTATATTTAGGCTATTCCCTCAACGAATTGGATTGTCTCTCCTTTCACTCAATACCCTTCTCTAAACCCTGGTAAAGTCCAGCTGTATCCTACCTGCACCCCACAGTTGAAAATGGCTGGGAAAAAACACACAATTATGATCATCAGCCTCTGAAAAACACCTAATTAATGTCGGTGCAGGTCTCACTCTATGCCTCTGACCCACTCCCTGCCCTGTCTGAGCTAAATGCTTCATACTGCTTCTCCTCACACCCTGAGCACCTCACGTGCATTCCCCCGACTTCACTCTGAAGCTAATGACCGGGTTTCCTATTTTACTGACGAAATTCACCCATTGCATAGATCTAGCATGCTGCACGCATCAGTATTCAAATATTTCATGCTCTCATGATTACTACAGAAAACAGTCAGAGAATACAGAAATGGCTACCTTTTAATTTTGCATAGTGATGCATTCCTTGTGTCCTTCTAAAGAAGGTTTTGGGCAACTTTCTTCTTCTCTGTATCACTAATTGCTCATTCTGTTACATTTTATCGGCTTAAAAACTTGCTGCTATTACTCTAAAGTCCACCAAAAGTGTTCTGATTTATCATGCTCATGCTAAATACAATGGCAATTTCCTAGTCCTCATCTCAATTTATCGGCAGCATTTGATACAGTTGATCAAGTTCTTTTTCTTGAAACACTGATGAAGATAGAGACATATATGGTGTACATATAATACATAATATATAATATATATTAATATATAATACATCACTATATTATATATAAAATAATATATATTATGTATAATATATATTAATATAATAACTTTGCATTATATTATTCAGGTATCAACTCAATTACCATTTTCTGATTATTCAAACCAAACTACCACCCAATCCTCCCAATTTTTGCTATTGGAACAGTAGAACCTAGAAAGATGCTGGGCACAAAATAAGATCTCAATCACTCTTAAATAATTAAAAAAAAAAAAGGAAGTTACATCATTTTTCTTTCTTTCTCAAAATTTGCTTCTGGCGTATAGCATAGTTATTAGACACTTATATAACTTACAAAGTGATCACCCCAATAAGTCTAGTATTCATCTGACACCATAGCTATTGCGATATTATTGACTATATACTCTAAATTATATCTTCTTTTGTTAAAAAAAAAAAAGTGGTCCACTGATAGCAGGAGCTAAGTGCATACTGGGCATTGTATCACTTGTCATTTTTATATGCTGTTAACCGAAAAACAAATGGCAAAAGTGAGAGGCAACAAGTGATTATTGGAGATACAAAAGAATAGCTGTTTGGAAACCATTGATTTGGGCATAAACCAAAATAGTCTCCAGAGTAGGAGGTGAAGCAAGGGCTCTTTGTGAGACAGGGAAGGGGAACAGTTACACGCATAGAAGAAAGGGATTTCTATCGGCGCAGACAAACTAACATAGCGATGCGAATTCCAAAGAATGTTTTTGATTTTCAGTCCCGTAGTCATATGATTTGCTTTCCTGTCTCAAGCAGCTGTTTGAGATACATTGCTGCTTTCGGCCCAGTCCAAAGTCTATTTTGCCTTGAACATGCCCGGGGGTTGAGGTATAAGACGCGAAAGCCCTGGGGATGGCAGTTCTGACTCCACTTTGAAGTGGCTCCATTAATATTATTGTTCACAACACTAATGTGTGCATTGCCATGTGGAAAAATATAAAGAAGCCAAGCTTTAGGGGAAAAAAAAAATTTTGTAACCAAATATTGGTTACAAAATCTAAAGCAACTTCGATAAATTTGCTGTGACTCAATTTCCCTAACTGTACAAAAATAATATTTGATAAATATGGTGTGTTGATTAAAGGAAATCTCTTCCAAGGTAAATATGAAGGGCAAAATATACCTCACCCTAACTTTAACCCTTTCTTTCTCTGACTCACGATCGTATACTCCGTATAATTTAAAATAATGTCGCTAGCAGAAAATTAACACTAATATAAATTAGTCAACCTTAAAATATAAATTCGTAAAGCCTATTTTGAAATAGTGTTTCCCCATGTTTTTTTATGGTACTCTCCAAAACTAAAATGATCTTTTTCCTATACGACTCCTCCCCTCAAACATTTTATAAATCCATTTATTTTTATGCCTGGATAGAATATTTTTAACATGTACACAGAAGTCCATATTTGTGCTGTCAGTTTAATGAGACAATCATTGATTTAGTTTAACAAGTGGATTACAGTTCCTTAGTTAAATGGATGTTGCCTGCACTTTTGACTTGGACTTGGGAGGTGAAAGAGTAAGTTATAGCCCAGATAAGTGTAATTAATCCTGGGGCTGGAGTCAATAAAAGTTAACTCCTGAGTTCTATGGCCAATCTGTAATACTTTTCATGTAAAATATTCAATTTTCTTTAAATTATCTGTAAATTAAAAACACTGTCTTCTGGTTGTTCACTCTCATACCAGACAAAACAAAACAAGCATTGCTAAGAGACCCACTTAGAGTCAGGTCACCAAGGGGGTGGAGCCCTGTCTGTCCCTGAAACTACTGGAACAAAGAAAGACATATTGATAAGGGAAATCTGCA
>NW_011888841.1:6081543-6082566 GCF_000151845.1 Pteropus vampyrus
TGTCAAACTACGATGTACACCTGAAAATTATATAATTGTATTAACCAATGTTACCCCAATAAACTTAATAAAATATATATGTATATATTTATAGGCACATATATTTATATATATGGACAGCTAAGAATCTCTATTGCAGTTGTTAACCTAAAAATAACAGGCCAAAATGGGAGCCAAAAAGTGTTTGTTTGAGATCCAAAATACAGCTGTTATGGAAGTACTGATTCAGGTAGAAACTCAAATAGTGTTCTGATTAGGAGACACGGATTGTTTCTGAGAAAGAGAAGTGGGTGACACCCATAGAAGGAAGGAATTGCCATGGGTGTTAATAAGCTAAGGAAGGAATCTCTATTGGAGCAGATCAGCCAACATAGTGATGCTAATTATAAAGAAAGTCTTTAATTTTCAATCCCATAGCCAAGTCATAACAAACAGTTGTTTGTGATAGAGTGTTGCTTTGTGCCCGGCCCGTCATTTTGCCCACTTTTTAACATTAAAAAGGCTTGAGGAGTAAGACACACAAGGCAGTTCCTCTGGGATGGCAGTTCAGACTCCATCTTAAAATGGTTCTGTTTATACCCTTTTTTACAGAGTGAACTTGTCACAAATAAACCCTGTTGAATTTTTTAGATGTTTAAAAGTGATATTTAATTATTTTGGCATTGTGTAGCACTAATAACACTAATTCATTTCTTATTTCCATTATAAGAGTATCATTTCCAATTTGTAAAAAAACTGGAGTGTTAACCATATCAAATTCTCTTGTGCTACTTCTAGAGTCAATGAATTGAATCACTGAGTTACCAAAGAGCTTTAACGAGTAGCACATAATAGAAAAAATAGTAATAATTAGATGAAGGGTATGTGTAAGATATATGATTTTTCTTTCAAAAATAAAAACAAAGTTCTAATTAATATGTGCATAGATGAAGCATTTTCATTTTGAAATAAGTTATATCTGACACACTGAGATGCATTTTGAATAAAACATATGTATTTACCCAACACCTGTCTCACGATGTA
>NW_011888841.1:6083026-6084994 GCF_000151845.1 Pteropus vampyrus
TAGGCACATATATTTATATATATGGACAGCTAAGAATCTCTATTGCAGTTGTTAACCTAAAAATAACAGGCCAAAATGGGAGGCAAAAAGTGTTTGTTTGAGATCCAAAATACAGCTGTTATGGAAGTACTGATTCAGGCAGAAACCCAAATAGTGTTCTGATTAGGAGACAAAGATTGTTTCTGAGAAAGAGAAGCGGGTGACACTCATAGAAGGAAGGAATTGCCATAGGTGTTAATAAGCTAAGGAAGGAATCTCTATAGGAGCAGATCAGCCAACATAGTGATGCTAATTATAAAGAAAGTCTTTAATTTTCAATCCCATAGCCAAGTCATAACACACAGTTGTTTGTGATAGAGTGTTGCTTTGTGCCCAGCCCGTCATTTTGCCCACTTTTTAACATTAAAAAGGCTTGAGGAGTAAGACACACAAGGCAGTTCCTCTGGGATGGCAGTTCAAACTCCATCTTAAAATGGTTCTGTTTATAACCATTTTTACAGAGTGAACTTGTTACAAATAAACCCTGTTGAATTTTTTAGATGTTTAAAAGTGATATTTAATTATTTTGGCATTGTGTTGCACTAATAACACTAATTCATTTCTTATTTCCATTATAAAAGTATCATTTCCAATTTGTAAAAAAACTGGTGTTAACCATATCAAATTCTCTTGTGCTACTTCTAGAGTCAATGAATTGAATCACTGAGTTGCCAAAGAGCTTTAACAAGTAGCACATAAAAGAAAAAATAGTAATAATTAGATGAAGGGTATGTGTAAGATATATGATTTTTCTTTCAAAAATAAAAACCAAGTTCTAATTAATATGTGCATAGACGAAGCATTTTCATTTTGAAATAAGTTATATCTGACACACTGAGATGCATTTTGAATAAAACATATGTATTTACCCAACACCTGTCTCACGATGTAAGATTTGTCTTCTCTTGACATGACACCATCATCCCCAGAATTTCTTCTATAACTATTTTGGTCAACAGACCGAAATAACATTTGGAAATATGCTTAAAGTGTTCTTAGATTTTTCAGATTTCGTCCCTTACAGCGAAAATTAAAACAAGGACTTTTCTCTTCATGGCATAGGCCATGTCTTACCTGCTGAGGGGTCAAACCAGGGAGGCCAAAAACTCTGACATAAGCACAGCAAGGAGACCCTATGAAAAAAGGAATGCAAGTTAAATGATATGCTCTACCCTTAACTGAGGAAAACCCACCCCCAATCGGCACTGAGAAAAATGACTACTAGGCCTCAATCAGCCAAAGTGTCAAACTGGAGAACGCCTCCATGAGAAAACCGAGTGCAGTCCTAGAAATGAAAGATGAACTGTTCTTAAGAAGTTGGACCAGAGACATCTGTCTAGAGGGAAACTCACTAGTTGGAACATTTCGAAAAGAACCAAGAGCTATACATTCCCATTAATATGACTGGATAGCTAAGACACACCGGATATCTGAAGGACAATTAATTACCAGAAAACAGAAACCAAATGACAAACAGGAGGAAACATGGGGGAGGAACAGCAGGATGGAGTAAACATAATATACCCACATATCTCTGAGAATAGCTTCAGAGAGGCTATATTTATACACAGAGAAAGAATATTTTACAAGATACAGTGAGTAAAGATACATTGGAAATATAGATATAAACATAGATATAAAGACACATGAAGATCTCAGAAATAAAAGCTGCAATGGGATAGTAAAATTAAAGTTAAGGATAATTCCCAGATGCTATAACTGGCAAAAAGAAAAAAAAACTGAGCAAAAGAGACTGCGGATTTGGGGGCGGGGGAAGTCTCTGCAGTAAATTCTAATAACTTTTATTGTGTCAAAAGAAATAAATGTCAAAAGAAGTAAATTATTGAACATTTCATCCAGAATATTTCATGGAACTGACTGACTGGAGGCAGCAAACCGAGAGCCCTACACCATGCCCAGAGAAATGGG
>NW_011888841.1:6089399-6091471 GCF_000151845.1 Pteropus vampyrus
TCTTTTTGGATTATAGAGTTGGAGGTATTTGCAGGGCATACAGGTGGATATGTAGGTGGGTAAATTTGGACATAGAAGCCTAGAACTACTGAGAGGTCAAAACTGAAAACAAGTACTATGTATATGTCCCTTCTACTTATATTTAACCTATAAACTTTGAGGTTAAACAATGCTACTTTTAACATTAGAAAAGAAAGAAAAAGTCAGGAACATATTTTTGGATCATGTACTGTGAGTTGGTATAATAAAAATCAGGAAATTGGGAATTCCAATACTTTATTCCTATACCTTTATGAAACAAAGGTTAAGAGACAAAGTCATTGAAGCAGATTGTCTATATTGATCCAGGAGTTAATTCCTATTTTCTCCTACAATGCATAGGAGTGTGCACTTAATGTTGACACCATTTCTCCAACAGATATATAAGGATTCAATGTCATTTGTTCAACTGTATTAAACCCCATCAAAGATTCTAGTGAAATACAATTTTACTTTTACTCTGCCATTAATATTATTCTCTGTGTTCTTTCTAAAGCTCAGACTTTTCATCTCCAACTATTTTGCATAGGGTTTTACAAATGAGTGTGTGCCACTAAGGAAATTAAAAGGAGACCTAAATAATGGGAAACATGTTCTTGGAAAGAAATACAATATTTGAAAGATAAAAATTTCCACCCAATTACTTTATAAATTAAACACAATTTCAATTGACATACTGCTTTTTTAATTGCTAAAATTCTTAAATTATCTGGAAGAACAAAGAGATAAAAATGAGAAGGAAAAAAAATTAAATGTTAGAGCAAACTCCCTAACAAATAGTAAAGGCTGTTATGCAGAATGCTACATATAGTGTGCATTGGACATAGACAGTAATGGACAAATAGAATATGTACGAATTCAATGAAATAGACTGTTGTGAAAGAAGTTATTACATGGAAAGGTGATATTTCAAAATCGAGAATAGATGAATCACTTAATTACTGTAGTGTGACAAGTGCCTAATTGTTTGGAAAAATTATAACCTCATTATTACTTACGTGGATAGATAAATCATTCAATAAACGATATTGAAACAAGTAATCAATTGCTTGGAAAAATATAATGATAACTCCATTTTAATTAATCTCATTATTAGTTTTGCTAACTGCTGTAATAAGCATACAGTAAAAGTACAATGACCTATGTGATAACAGCCCATATAATGTTTCCTCATCAGAGACCAGCTTTCTTCCTGCCTCTATCTGTCCCACTGGCTGACATAGTCGAGGACTCTGAAATGTTCTATACCAGCGAACAAAGAAAGAAGAGAAAGAGCAGGCAAATCCCTCGGTAATATGGCCTGGAAGCAACACAGAGAATTTTGACTCATATTTCATTAGTGAGGGATAGTCACATAATTCAACCTCGATGCAAATTATGGCAATAATACATTTTCTCTGGCAGAAGAGGAGCAGAAGATGAGAGGGAGACATGGATTGCTGATGGACAGCTGGCTTTATCCGTTGTATGTTGTACACAAAATAAATAACATGCAAATCACATATTTAAATAGGAAGTTAACCTAGCTGAATAAAAATTTAATTTATGTACTTTAAGATTCAAAGTAGCTTTTCAGAAATAATTCAAAAGGCGAACCCCATAGGAAATAAAAACTTACAAACGTAAGTAAGTAAAGATTTATAAAAATACACATATAAACAAACCAAAATCTAGGAACAAAATTGAAAGCAAATTAAAAAGGAAAAAGAAAAATCTCCCAATATAACAGAACTTGGCTATGTCTAGAAAAATTCTATAAACCAATTAGAAAAATTCCATACAAATTCTCTACAAAACAAGAAATTTAAATAAATGTATATAGAGAAGAGTATTGTTTTTCAAATTTATAAAAACTTAAATATATATACATATACAGGGGTGTGTGTGTGTGTGTGTGTGTGTGTGTGTGTGTGTGTAAATATAAGTAACCTGGAGTTCCTCTTTCAGACATGATGGAGTAACCAAAAGTAGACTTAATCTCCAACACTATAAAACTAAAATCCACAATGAATGGTATGAGACAACTGCTCTCA
>NW_011888841.1:6091521-6092483 GCF_000151845.1 Pteropus vampyrus
CTAGTTTCAGATGTTTTCATACATAAAAGTCTTTTTAAAGTGTGTCAAATTAGTTTGAAAAACAGTAAGTAGCAAGGTAGATAATTTGGACTTTCTTGGTAATTGGAGGCTTTATGTATGAACTGGTTGTCTGAGATTTTTGGCGGCCTTAAGCATGGCGAAGGATCAAAAATATGTTCTATCGTTTATTTTCTGCTAAAAGAAAAGGTTTATTCTTTTTACAAAAATCTGATGAGGGTCAGGCTACCCTCCACCATTGTGTAGCAATGCCATCTCGAACGGATGGCATCCAGTCACGTGGCAGAGGAGGAGAAAGCATGGATGATTTTCATATTTTTTATACTGCACCTAGAAATAATGAACATAATTTCAGTACATATTCTGATTGTTTTGACCCTGACACTTGGATCTAAACTTCAAGAGAGACTGGGAAAATATATTCCTGTATACCTCGGAGGAAGAAAATTAATTTTCTTTATCAGAATTTTTCTTTCTCTTTACCAGTAATAAATTTATGATTCTGTATTAATCACTAAAAAGAGAACATACCCTAGGAATCAGTGAATGGATAACTAAAATGATCTGTTAAGCCTAAAGTATGATAAAAAAAAAAATGAAAGTGAAATATTTCACATTCTCAAATACTTCAGTGAAAAAAATTTGAGCATTAATGCCAGTATTAAAAATTCAGGTCATGTTAGGTGTAAGAGGTAGAATAACATGTGGATAATTTGGGGTATAGCAGGAAAAGGAGGTTGGAGCCAAAATGAATGGTAGCCTTTGGGAGTAATTAAAAATTTACTGGATTATAATAATGTTTCGAGGGAAAAATATGTTTGCAGGGAAAGCCTGGAGTCACTAGGACCATTTGGAACTCATTAGAGAGGATCAAGTAAAAGGCAATGTGAACTGAAAAAGAAAACTGAAGAAAGGAGGGCAAATTTAGAGGATAATACAACGGG
>NW_011888841.1:6093963-6102279 GCF_000151845.1 Pteropus vampyrus
TATATATATATACACATATGTGTGTGTATATATATATGTATATGTGTGTGTATATGTATGCATATGTATATATAGTTATTTTACAAAGCACAATGTAGCAAAACACATTCCCACCAAAAATTCATTAGAATATCCGATATCCCACATCCTAATAAGCTCTGGAAGTTCCTACTCTGTTTAATTATCCTCATGCTAGAGAATTAAAAGCACATTTAATTCACACATTCTAGAGAACTAGAGATGTTTTGAGAACCATAAGTTTACTTGTCATATGAATTGTCCTTTTCATGAATTGCTAGGTTTTTTGAAACTTTTAAAATTTGTTTTCTACTCATTGCCCCTTTTCCATCTAAGTCTCTTTGATTTAAGAAGGTCCACTTCAACAGGAGGTACGTGTTCTAGACTTTCCGTGCCACCATCAACCTTTGACTCTGTATGTTTTTTTTTTCTTCTTTTTCTCATTATAATATTACATACCGTCTATAGTCCAGTCAAGCTATTTGTCTCACTTGAGGTGCCACATGCAAATTATCATTAAATAGGACAGATTTCTGTCAACACACATGCACAAGAAGAGAACAGAATCCCTGCCAACCAGGTTGCTCCAGGTGTAAGCAGAGTCCTCCGCCAACCACTTCCGTCTACAAACGTGGCCTACAGATTCGCATTGTTCTCAAGAGTCAGAGTCAGAAAGTCTCTTCCATTATCACATACAAGCTTGTTGGTACAGCACTTTCCTGAGGTGACTCAAAGTTACTCCTATATCCTCAGGTAAGAAATCTGAGTTCGCATTCTAGAGTTAAGGATAAGCCAGCAGTCTTATGTCACACAATCTAGTCTTCTTTTTCCTCTTAGCTCCAGAGTCCAAGACTCAGGCGTTCAGTGCAGCTTCTCCTGGTTCACCGCACACCCTTGTTATTCCAGAGACATCCTGAGGAAATGTTGATAAATTGTGGGCTTCATAGATTCAATATCAAGATGCCATCTTTTCAGGATTGCCCCAATTTGCTTTTTCTTTTCTCCTTTCTTTTTTTTTCCTTGTTGAGAAGTACAGCAGAACAGCTTGGTGAGTTATAGAGAGCTGGATCACAGCACAAATAATTTTACAATCTGAAATAGTTTTATCAGTGTGTTATAATTAAAAAGCTCATTTATTATTCACTTTTGAAAGAGAAGTGCATATTGAAAATGCCTTATATTGTGAAATTAATTCTTCCTTGTTTCAAAATGTTAAAATTTAACACATTGACCTATTTTTCACATTTTTATTCAAATACTATACACAATCATATTATATCTTTCAGATTCCATGAGTTTCCAGATTTCAAATCAAATTAATTATTTTGAATGCTAGCCTAATTGATTTTATCAGAAAAAAAAAACAACATCAAATTAGCTTGACTATGTAAAACTAATTTTGATTTGTATGCCTATGTATATTGCACATTTGACTGACTGGACTTGTCACGAGAAAAACATGGCATAGATGTTTGTGTGTGTGTGTGTGTGCATGCGTGTACATGAGTGTGTGTATACAAGTTTGGTTGACTATCCAAAGCATTTTAAATAATAGATATCTCAAATTTGAATCCATCACACTTCAATTTAATTATCTTGGTATCTGGTTGGTATTTTGTTTTAAAATTTGATTGAATTTATTTCCATATCTGATTATTGACTTAATGGTGTTATACTATCATTTTCAGATAAAATTAACACTGTGAGAAATGTAAAGACCTACAGTTTAAATGTCAGTTAGAATTATGCTCATGCAAATTGAATTTTAAAAATAACCATACTGTGATGAGAAAGGCCATTTGAAATTATGTGGCACGTAGTTATTTTTAAGTGAAGCTCAAAAGTGTAAATGAGATACAGCTATGAAAGGCATAAGGTATAGAACTTGCCTAAAAAGTTTCTTAATTTTTTTCCTAATCTAAATATCAGTTCCATCATTAGCATTTAAACAAAGGCTTCCTCCTTAAAAACATTTTATTCCTTAACTATCTAATCATTATCTT
This sequence comes from Pteropus vampyrus, assembly GCF_000151845.1. Lineage (NCBI taxonomy): Eukaryota > Metazoa > Chordata > Mammalia > Chiroptera > Pteropodidae > Pteropus > Pteropus vampyrus. The sequence continues at coordinate 6,095,985 of NW_011888841.1, forward strand.
TTTTTAAAAAAGTGAATATATAAGGAGATATAGTTGGAAATTAGGAAAAAGTGCTCACATCTACACATATATATGTTAAAAATCTCACATCTAAACCCAGCTGTCTCTTTTAGTTTTCTCCTCCTAATCTCAGTATATACTTAAGGCACATTATTATTGTTTTTTTGTTTGTTTTTTTTTTGGAAAACAGTTTCCCTTACCAATTCCCCACTTCTGCCATCTGCCATTTTTAGTTGAAAATCCTATTAGATTTTGCATTTTCTTCTATTTCACTCCAATACCCTGGTTTGATTATCTCGTGACACATTTCATTCCCCATCTCACCCATTCGAGAGTCTCATCATCCGCTGGAGGCTTATTGCTACAGTCTTCAGCTGCCCATGCCTATTGCCTAGTCTTTATGTTCTTTAAACTGCTTAAATAACATATACCCTCCCAGTTGTAACATGCCGAAATTCCAATGTTTCTTTTCCAGGCCTTAAACTCACACAATTCTAGTAGTGTAACTATCACCAACACGGTGTCAGAAAACAAATTCTTTATCATCATCAGTGGTATGTCTGTTGAAAAACTGTTCTGATCAAATTGCTTACTCCCCTAGAATAAAAAGTTAGATTAATTTAAGAGGAAAAAAAAAAAGGCAAGAATTCTGAGAATTCAAAGTATATGAAAAAGTAGTTAAACACAAATTAATTTTTATAAAGAGTGAGTTTCAAATATAGGAATGTTAAAATTCCATGAAAATAGAGAACATTTAATCCAATTGCCTTTATTAAAGATAAATAACTGGAGACCGGGAGAGGTTATTCAGTTTTTACAAGGTTATGGAGCATGGATTTAATAGCATAGCTAGACCGCCTGACACTTGGTTTTAGTTAGAGCCCTTAATTTGAAGAAAATTAACAAACTGGAAAGAAACCAGCAAATGCATATTTCTTCTTTCTGTCTCTATCATGTGTCTTTTCTTTTGTTTCAACTATGAAAGATCAAGTGAGTCACTAGAAAAAGCAGGGCAGACGAAAGTATTCAGAATCCTTATGTGAAATATCGATAATTTTATTCAGAGGGAGACATGAATAGAAAGCTAGTTACGTTAACAGAAAAAGAATCTGAGGCAAGCGTGATTGTCACTTTTAGTCGATTGTCACATGTCCGGTTTGTGGTGGAGACTGTCAGTAGGGCTGTCAGTGTTTAAAGGTCCCAGTTTACAGCATCTTTCAACTGTGAATTTAAGTTAAATGGAGGAAAATCAAAGGAAAGTATTTAACTGTTGGGAGATTTATTTCATCCATAAAAGGATGGGGGGAAGGGTGTGGAGAGGTATATTACAGCAAAGATTTAAATCAGTACTTTTAGGCAGCATATTAACAATTTCTATCTTATTCCAAGTACATTACGCACCTTTTGATCAAACCTGTATTCAAAAACCAAAGGCTGAAAGCATAAAAGAGGAGGGTCGATTTTTAGCCACTGTCTCTGAGAGACTAAAAACCTCCACCCACGTGACCTGCTACATAGAAGCCTTACACTTCTAACATTGGTCATTTTGAGAAATAATTTAGAAAGAAATATATTAATTTTTTGTTGTTTTTTTCTAGACCACGTAGAGAGATAATCATTTTGTTTGTTTCATGTGACTTACTGTTTTCTTCACTTGTGATTTTCTATTTCGTACACATCTTCATTATGTATTTATTGTTACAAAATAGAACATCTTAAATCACATTATATTTTTTTGCATGAATTCATTTTGTTTTTCTCTGTCTTCCTGTACATACAGGTACTGTTATAAGTATCATTTCATAATGGTTGCTTAATATTTGACTAATACTGACCAGTATGTTCATAAATAATTTTTGTCTTATAAAGCAGATTATTAATATAGAATCATTTAACACAAAAGTGTTTTAAGGACTGTGAAACAGCCCGGTAAAAAGTACATCACCAGGTCACTTTTTTCCTTTCCTTCCCTATTTATCGATCATTTTAAATTCATCACAGTATATAGAGGAAAAATATGAAGAAAAATAAGATATTTTTCTCATCTACTTTAATTTTTATTTAGTATAAGAAATATTTCTTCAGACATCTAATAAGAAAAGGCAAGTCTTTAAAGATGGGTAAAGTCACTATTCAGTAAGGGAGACAGAAGGCACATCATTTATTTACAAACAGGAATTCATGTAGAAAACTACCTACCAGTTGCCAGTTAACAACTGAAAAGCTAAGAGAGAAATCTAGGATGACACATGGAAAGTGATTCTAGAAAAAATTTTGGCAAATAAAGGGAAGACTTCAGGTCATTAGAACCCAGCCTTGGAGGAGAGGTTCTGTGGCACTGGGACTGTATCTCTGACATGGAATGCTGCCAGTTGGTGCCAGTACCCCAGCAGGAAGAAGCGGGCTGCATTTCCGGAACCCCCAAGGAGGGAGGATGACAGGGCTGGCACTCTCATCTATAAGGGAGCACATTAAAGCTGGTCATGGGAGCAGAGAAAAACAAAACAAAAACTGGATGCTGTACCTAAATGTCCGAGGCAAAGGGCCACTGTTGAATTCATGTTGGCAGGACCAGAACGACACCAGAAAACGGCAAAACCCTTTTCTGCCTTCTCCTAGGTTTCCAGAAAACTTCTCCAGGTGGACTCTACACACACCCTACCTCACCGACAAAGAAAGGCAGTGTGTGAACCCAGACGTCACAAAGCAAAGTTGAGAAGGCTAGATTTTAGACCTGACAGATAGTAATAGTAAGTGGCACAGACAGCTAATGTATTAATAGTTTTTCCAAAAATAGATACATATTTTTTTCCCCAATTTTTCAACACATGAGTAAAGAAAGTATATCATTTGTTTGTGAAATATGTCGAAAGGGCCTGCGTTTCTTTGAGAATTTCCTAATGGATTTTCTGCACTGCCAGACTACAAACATCATGGCTCTGAAGACTAATGACTATTTAAAAGTATCAGATCAAGTAGTATTTCACTGATAATATATTCCTCCCTCTGTTTGATATAAGAATGCAGGCAATCATATAATATTGCCTATGGATTTATGATATTATGAAATATATTTGACTCTAGGGAAAAAGTCAATGGAGAAGTATATTTAGGATGAATTAATCTTAGAAATCTCTATTTTACTAAAAATAGGATTGAAATTAATCTTGCCTAAGTCTGAAATATTTATATATTATCAATATTTTATAATTCGTTTGAGGATAAACTGTTTATAGCAAGCATTACTATAATACCTGGCACAAATATCTAGGTTTGTAAAACTTTCAGAGTTGCCATTGGCATAAGGAGCTCAGAATAAATTTGAGTGACATAGTTTGGGAAACCGATGCCAACAAGCTAACAGTAATTCACTCTTTGAAAGCTCATTTGTCACAATAGTCTTAAGAGAAAATAATTTTAAAGAAAACTGCCATTTGATATTATGCAAGGAAATTATAGTTGCTTAATATCTTTGAAACGCTACGAGTATCTAGAAAAAAAATGATTTTTTTTGATATCTTAAACGTGAAAGTTATCTACTTTATTAAGCCATTTGATTTTCCATGTTGGGTCAGCATCAAGTTTCATACGATAGCTGCTTCTAGAAGTTTTCTAATTAAGATACTTAATGGTTGTATCTCATTAATTCTTGTTGATTGAGGGTGGCCGATGTCATTTCAGTTGCTAAGTGTACATCCAAAGATAAATGTTGTTTAATTTAACTGTTAATTAAGTGAGCCCCCTGAGATATCTTACATTGAAGATCAAGAACGATCAATCAAGGATACATCACAGTCATGTAGGAGATAATCAGAGAGTTGGAGAGTAGGAATAATTGTACTTCCTATGTTTTTTCACAATATTTAGACAGATAAAAATGTAAATGATTAAAATCAATTATGAGTACAGATACTTCTATTCTGAGAGAAGCAAACTATGACTTCATCAGAGATAAGAATGCAGGGCCGGGGCAATAAGGTAAGGACTTGAAAACATGAGATTCTGAGGTTATTTGGTAGTTCTTTATGCTTTAATGTTTAATTTGTTCTTTCTTCTCTCCTATGTTATCAGACATAGTCACTACAGTCAGATTCCTGAGTAAGGGAGGGGCAATGCCTTTTGACATTTACGCCTAACTTTCCTAGTAAAATGTATTTCTCCAACACTGAAGAAGGAAATCACAATGGTCTAGGCATTTTTATAGTTTTTAAGGCACTGTGTGTGTTGTAGCTTTTTAGATAGGCAGTTGTTTCAACCTGTATAGAATATACATATTCATTGATGCATTTTCATAACCCATAAGGAGACAGTAATATAAAATTCATTTAGAGATTCTACAATCTTCCCTTAGGATGTAGTTCCCATCCACATGTCCCTTTTCCAGCTTTTCCAGTGCCCTGTAGGTTACCGGTGAGTCACAAGTATATATTTTAGAAACTCAGCAGTGTTCAACTCTGTTTTAAAAAGTTGTCTTATGGACCGCTTCAGGGAGTGTCCACTTGAGGCTCTCTGGTCTCAGTGCACAGCCACCTAGCTTTGCCAGATTACTTTCTCTTCGATTTGACAATTTCATTTTTCTAAGTATTTTTTCTCCAACTTAGGAGCCAGAAATTGTGCATCTGTGGTAAAACCTATAAAAGTCTCCATGGATTTGTCCTTGCAGTGAAAAAAGAATTTGAACCCGGGTAGTTATATTCTCATCCACAGGCCCTTAGACTGTGTTTGACTATTTTACATTCCTAGATTATGAAAATCAAAGAAACCCAAGCCACCATACTTACGTGTCCCATTCCTGAGTGTTTTTAATAAAACAACTGTGTGCATGTGAGTGTAGGGCAGGCTGAATTACTGAAGCATACACTTAAAGTTTGAACTCAATACCGATTCTTAAATTTCCTTCTTGCCATCTCAATACAGAACATCCCACTGGCCTTTCATTTCACAGAAGCCTCAGGTTTTCAGATTTATACCATCTTGCTTGTTCTTTTCTTGTCTTCTTTTCTGTCACTGTGGATTTAACTTAGATTTCTTTCATCAGTTTGAAATCAAAACAAGAAAACTCAAAAGCCCACAAATCCTTCCAAATCTGCTTTGTTCAGAAACTTAACCACTATATATATAGTGTGTGTGTGTGTGTGTGTGTTTCTGATGTTTGGTTTCTTACTCACATATGCATCAGACTTTCAACATCATCCCTGAGCTACTTATTAATACACTTCTTTTCACAATGGTGTTCTCTTATGAAGAAGGCTTTTATGCTGGCTGTGAAAAGACATATATCACCTCTTCCACACATTTAGCACAATATCTAATGATTTTGAGGGCTTGATTTAAATGAAAAACTCCTCATTAATGCATCTCATCATATCATGAGGTAATTAACTAACTCTCTGATTTGGGGCAATTTTCTTAACCTTGATGGAATTTCAATATCCTGAATTTGACCCGTAAAAAGGAATGCATTGAAATGAAGCAAAACCTAAGGCCTGTAAAAGCTCTAAAATTATGTGTGATGTAATAATAGACTGAAGAATTCTTATACGGTAGGAAAAATTAAAGTTTCCTAATTTTATGATAGCCAATAGAGAATCAACAAAATTATTTGATTCTTAGTTTTCTTGTCGCTCCCTAATATAATAGGTTAAACGCAAATTTCGAATTACTTTTAATATATATGAATGCAAACATTATTTGGAAATTTTGATTATAATGAAGAATAAAGCCAAATATTATCAAAATTATCAACTCATAAAAAGCATAAGAATCGTCTTGATTCACTCTGAAAAACAATTTTCTTGATAAGAGAATAATGCAACAGGGACCATAGCTTACACAGACTTATTTCTAAAAAAATTGTTAAAGTAACTTGAAAGTAATACAACATCCAATTCTTTTTAAGCTTTTACTCAAATTACTTTATTTAAAATAGGGATGCATAATTTAGTGGTGTGATATGTAAAGGGATCCATGTTAATCTCACAGATAATCGTTTGTATATGTGAACTTGGTGTAATATTACAAAAAAAAAATTCAAATTCTTTAACTATCTATCCTTCTACCCCTCCCCTGCTGTTACCCTTGTTTATAAAAATACAAAGTTTATGATTTCTATACCTGCCTTTAATTAAAGCCTTCCTTTAAAAGTGCCAGTTTTGATAAGATGTCTTTGTCAGACTAGTTAAAAATGCTAAGACAAATCAAAATATGATTTTAAATTAAAAAGCCTTATAAGCTTGCTCAGCATGTGTACATATGTATCAATATGCGAAATATATTGCAATAACTTCAGTGGGTG
>NW_011888841.1:6104289-6106492 GCF_000151845.1 Pteropus vampyrus
GTCAGGGGTTATTTCTCTATCTGAGATTATATACTTTGTAAAATCAAGGCCCCATAGTATTGACACCTTGCAAAATTAACTTTTCAGCAGTATTACTGCGGTTTCATTTACATATCTTAAAATTTACCCATTGTAAATATGTAATTCATCCCAATCTAGTTTTATAGTATTTGCATTGCTCCTAAATGCTTCCCTGTAACCCGCTGTACTTGAATCAAGACCCGTGCCCACCAACACCCCTGCCATCTCAATGAGGCAGAAACTCACATTAGGATGGTACAGCCAAGTACCCGGGGCTCCCTCTACACCCAGATGCAGTCAGCGGATTGTGTACCGGGACGGGCAGGACATCGGCGCTTCGCCCCCTGCACTCAGCTACCTGCTGTTAAGCTCTGGGTGACCTCAGCCAAGAGGAGAGAGGTCCCTTCTCTTTCCCACTCTCCTCATCGAACAGAAGCTCTACTTGAGTGTGGTGCTGCTGGGAACACTGGGCCCCAGTCGCCCCTGGAATGAAATCAGAAACTAAGAACAGAAATTGCTTTGTCTCTGCAGACTGGGTATTCCTTGCCCATAGGTGCGCCTGGTAAGATTTTGCTGATAGCTGGACATGTTCTACAAGGTAACAACAGCGTGGTTACAAAGGCCTCTCATGGGAGGATTTCTGTTGATCTGGCCAGAAGTTTTTTGAGTGCAATGTTTGCTGTAGCTAGAGGGGACAGAGACTTCTGGTTCCGCGAGTGTTGTTTCTGCTTCCCTTCTTGACTTCGGCCTGCCCCATTTACATCTCCTCAGAGAAAATTTCTGTCATGTAGTTCTCACTCTGTTCCACTGTTATAATTATGAAGTCCTTGAAGTGTGGTAGTAAGGTGGATGGGAGGGGAAGTATTTTATAATCTTCTGATTACTATTTCCGGTCCCCCTAAAAATATTAAGGTGTCATTGCTGTCCCTTGAAATATCTAAGCTTGCTACCAAACTACTTTTGGTGACAAGAGACAGAAAGGAAAAATAAATAATTGTGTCCTTTTTTTCTAGAACAGAAAACTTCCACTAAAAAGCTCAAATTCATAAAATTTCCAGTGACTTCTTCAAAGCTCATTGTAACTCTTATGACATAATTGTCTGTATGAAGGTCGGACACACGGCCCAACTCCTGCACAGCACGTGCTGAGTCTGTGTCACTTGATTTAGACAGGCACAATGGAAGCTGCAATTGCATGCATTTTCAAATTGTATCTCCCGGCTCACGATAGAGCTCTGCCCCTGATAGAGAAATTTCCCTCGGTCTTACAGATTTGCAGAATAGTTACCAGTGTGAAAATTGGTCAATTTTTATAATTGATACAATTCTACATTTTGAAAAAGTTTTCATCTCCAGCTCTTCTTTCTCTAATTCTCAAAACCCAGACATATTAAAAAGACTTTCCTGCCAATACGCTGCTTCTCAAACTCGATGCTTTCGGTTTCCCTCTGCAAAGAGCTGTGTCCTCTGTTTTGTGTTCTTCCTTCCAGGTTTTACATTTTCAGTCATTTAATTTCCTTGGTCAAATTAACCCTTTATCATAACGAGGACAGCATATGGCTACTGCACATACATGGCACTTTTGTGGGGGGAGGCGGGGGTGAATTTCTACAGCAAAATTGGACTTCCTCAGAAGTAAAATGACAGACCCACAGCCCAGAGGTTTGGGCGGAGGGATGGGGATGGTTATCTGCCTCTATGCCAAACGCTCATGATCACTGCATCCAGCACCCAGATGTATACACATTCAACGTCTATTTAAAAATAAGAAATGGGAAACTGGAGATAAAATATTTGCACATATTTTTTCTATCAGCTGGAGGACGCGTTTTCCTTTTTCACAAGGTAATAGATATGGATAATGTAATGGATATAATGATATCTGTGCTTTCCTCCATAAAAAAAGTACAGCTAGTTTACCTGCAATTTTAAGCTGAGAAAACATCCTTCTCTGAATGAAAAAGCTATTTTTCTCCTTTGCTATTATATTCAAATATGCTTTGCATGTACTCATGTGTTTTGCTGAAAGTATGATAGGTAAAAGTTGGTTAAGAGTTAATAATTTAAAATACAAATCTAAATTTTGTTGTATTTGCTATAATAGCAACAGTATTCTAACTCCCAGTGTATATATAATATGAAAAAAAAAAAAAACCTAGATTATATTTTTATACCGAGAGGA
>NW_011888841.1:6106542-6108538 GCF_000151845.1 Pteropus vampyrus
AACGCTCATGATCACTGCATCCAGCACCCAGATGTATACACATTCAACGTCTATTTAAAAATAAGAAATGGGAAACTGGAGATAAAATATTTGCACATATTTTTTCTATCAGCTGGAGGACGCGTTTTCCTTTTTCACAAGGTAATAGATATGGATAATGTAATGGATATAATGATATCTGTGCTTTCCTCCATAAAAAAAGTACAGCTAGTTTACCTGCAATTTTAAGCTGAGAAAACATCCTTCTCTGAATGAAAAAGCTATTTTTCTCCTTTGCTATTATATTCAAATATGCTTTGCATGTACTCATGTGTTTTGCTGAAAGTATGATAGGTAAAAGTTGGTTAAGAGTTAATAATTTAAAATACAAATCTAAATTTTGTTGTATTTGCTATAATAGCAACAGTATTCTAACTCCCAGTGTATATATAATATGAAAAAAAAAAAAACCTAGATTATATTTTTATACCGAGAGGAATGCTCCCCTTAGCATAATATAACTGCTCTGGTGAGTTAGCTTCTGCCACTAGGTGAACATAGCTCCCTGTCTTCAGTTTGTAGTCATTTACCAAGAGAACACTGTTCTCAGGCCTAACTTACTATAGATGTATAGTTTAAATTAAGAAAAATTCCCAGTACATTCATTCAAAATATGTCACTTTGAGGATCCTCAAAGAGATGTCGTCTCCAGTTCTTCGTATTTCATAGAACGTTCTAAGGGCAGCTTTTCAAGTGCTGGTGACAAGTGCTATGTATCATACATATGTCCCCGCTTCCAGTGCCTTAGGGAGGGGAAATTATATATAAAAGTTGAATTTATTCTATGGCAGTGTTAAAATATATTTTAGGATAGAAAATAAAACATATGGTGTTTATGCCAAGTAATCTGCTCCCTCTTCTCACTCAACTACATTAAAGTATGGGAATTCTTGTGCATGTCTGTTTTAGTTCACATCATCAGTATGAAATTAGCTGAGATGCTGCAACCCTTTATGAGTCTGTCCTCTAAATTCTCCCAACATGCGAGTGACACCCTTGCATCCTTGAACATAATGAGAAGACTAACAGGAAAGTCACTCAGAAACTTGCCCTTTTCCATAAAGCATTTAAATTACCCAAGGTTTTGATACTTGCTCTACTGTACTATATTCAGAATAAATCCAGAAGTTTGCACGAAAAGCTAGGATTGATGTACATACTGGGGTTTCCACTGGAGCTATAAGAGACAGTCCTATCTGATGTAAAGAAACAGTTGTAGGAAAGCATTGAGCCTTAGACAGATGTCAAGTCAGGTAAATATTAGGAACAGTTAAATGTACTTAATTATGCTAAGTGAAATTGATTTTCGAAGATAAATTGTAACTTTATGTGCCTAATCTTTTATAGAGTAATTTGTCCAACACTAGAATATTAATTTCTGAATATGTAACTCCAGAAGAAATTTTGTAATTCGTAACAATTCCTGGTCTGATTTTGGCAATTCCACTGACTAGCAGTTACTTTATGATAGTTACTTAATCTTTTTAAGTGTAATGAATATCAAAATAGTACTTACATCACAGCATTTTGAGAACAAATTCAATAGCTAGTATTTTTGAAGTACAGAAGTGTTATTACAGTGATTGACACATAGTGATTAATAGATATTAGTAAATACTGTTATAATTTACCTGAGTGAATGGAACAGAATATATATTCTTTCTAGAATATAGAAAGAATCTAGAGTCTAATACTAGACTCTCCTTTTTCTAGTATTCCAGATTTTTAAATAGCTTTTGGAATAGTTTTATATCTTCATTATTTATTCTTTTACTTTTTAAAATTAATTTATAGATAAATAATATGTTTATATTTTTGAAACACCAAAAATAAGCAGAGGAATACAGAAAAACATCTCTCTTGCTGATTGGCTCTGCTAAATTTCCATCTTCTCATGTAGATCATCAGTCTTATTTTTTATCGGAATAATTTTAATAAATAATATTATAAACCTTTT